>NC_090827.1:22923419-23190031 GCF_028021215.1 Eschrichtius robustus | reverse complement strand
TAACACTAGTGCTTAGGAAATCTATTGGAGGCAGAAGCAGTCATGGGTAGCTAAGGGTTAATGTTAGGGTTAGGGTTAGGGTTAGGGTACGGTTTAGGGTACGGTTTCGGGTACGGCGTAGGGTATGGGTTAGATTTAGGGTTTGGGTTATTTTTAGGGTTAGGGCTCGGTTTAGGATACGGGTTAGGAGTAGGGTACGTGTTAGGGTTAGGGTAGGGGTTAGGCTTAGGGTATGCGTTAGGGTTAGGGTAGTTATTAAACCTATCCCAATCTCTAGATCCCCCTTAGCACGTAAAGGAATATAATTTGGGGGTCCAGCAATGGAGAAGAGTTTAGACACTAGGATAAAATAAGGAACACACCCATTATAAAGAAATCACATTAGGATTCTCTATTTAACCTCTTCCTTAAAACACTAGTGCTTAGGAAATCTATTGCAGGCAGAAGCAGTCATGGGTAGCTTAAGGTTAATGTTAGGGTTAGGGTTAGGGTACGGTTTAGGGTACGGTTTCGGGTACGGCGTAGGGTATGGGTTAGATATAGGGTTTGGGTTATTTTTAGGGTTAGGGCTCGGTTTAGGATACAGGTTAGGAGTAGGGTACGTGTTAGGGTTAGGGTAGGGGTTAGCCTTAGGTTACGCGTTAGGGTTAGGTTAGTTATTAAACCTATCCCACTCTCTAGATCCCCCTTAGCACGTAAAGGAATATAATTTGGGGGTCCAGCAATGGAGAAGAGTTTAGACACTAGGATAAGATTAGGAACACACCCATTATAAAGAAATCAGATTAGGATTCTGTTTTTAACCTGTTCCTTAAAACACTAGTGCTTAGGAAATGTATTGGAGGCAGAGGCAATCAAGGGTAGCTTAGGGTTAGGGTTAGGGTTAGGGTTAGGGTTAGGTTTAGGGTTAGGATACGGCTTAGTGTACCGGTTCGGGTACGGGTTCGTGTACTGCGTAGGGTAAGGGTTAGGGTTAGGGTTAGGGTTAGTGTTAGGGTTAGGGCTCCGGTCAGGGAACGGGTTAGGATTAGGGTACGTGTTAGTGTTAGGGTAAGGGTTAGGGTTAGGGTACGCGTTAGGGTAAGGGTAGTTATTAAACCTATCCCACGCTCTAGATACCCCTTAGCACGTAAAGAAATATTATTTGGGGGTCCAGCCTTGGAGAAGCGTTTAGACACTAAGATAAGATAAGGAACACACCCATTATAAAGAATTAACATTAGGATTCTCTTTTTAACCTGTACCTTAAAAAACTAGTGCTTAGGAAATATACTGGAGGCAGAAGCACTCAAGTGTAGCTTACGGTTAGGGTTAGGGTTAGGGTTAGGGTACGGCTTAGGGTACGGTTTCGGGTACGGGTTCGGGTACGGCGTAGGGTATGGGCTAGGGTTAGGGTTAGTGTTAGGGTTAGGGCTCGGTTTAGGGAACGGGTTAGGATTAGGGTACTTGATAGGGTTTGGGTAGGGGTTAGGGTTAGAGTACGCGTTAGGTTTAGGGTAGGGTTTAGAGTTAGGGTACGCTTTAGGGTTAGGGTAGTTATTAAACCTATCCCAGTCTCTAGATACCCTTAGCACGTAAGGGAATATTATTTGGGGATCCAGCCATGGAGAAGAGTTTAGACTCTAGGATAAGATAAGGAACACAGCCATTATAAAGAAATCACATTAGGATTCTCTTTTTAACCTGTTCCTTAAAACACTAGTGCTTAGGAAATCTATTGGAGGCAGAAGCAGTCATGGGTAGCTTAGGGTTAATGTTAGGGTTAGGGTTAGGGTTAGGGTACGGTTTAGGGTATGGTTTCGGGTACGGCGTAGGGTATGGGTTAGATTTAGGGTTTGGGTTATTTTTAGGGTTAGGGCTCGGTTTAGGATACGGGTTAGGAGTAGGGTACGTGTTAGGTTTAGGGTAGGGGTTAGGCTTAGGGTATGCGTTAGGGTTAGGGTAGTTATTAAACCTATCCCAATCTCTAGATCCCCCTTAGCACGTAAAGGAATATAATTTGGGGGTCCAGGAATGGAGAAGAGTTTAGACACTAGGATAAAATAAGGAACACACCCATTATAAAGAAATCACAATAGGATTCTCTTTTTAACCTGTTCCTTAAAACACTAGTGCTTAGGAAATCTATTGGAGGTAGAAGCAGTGAAGGGTAGCTTAGGGTTGGGTTTAGGGTTATCGTTAGGGTACGGCTTAGGGTACGGGTTTGGGTAAGGGTTCGGGTACAGCGTAGGGTATGTGTTAGGGTTAGGGTTAGGGTTAATGTTAGGGTTAGGGCTCGGTTTAGGGTACGGGTTAGGATTAGGGTACGAGTTAGGGTTAGGGTAGTTATTAAACCTATCCCACTCTCTAGATAGCCCTTAGCACGTAATGGAATATTATTTGGGGGTCCAGCCATGGAGATGAGTTTAGACATTAGGATAAGATAAGGAACACACCCATTATAAAGAAATCACATTAGGATTCTATTTTTAACCTCTTCCTTAAAACACTAGTGCTTAGGAAATCTATTGCAGGCAGAAGCAGTCATGGGTAGCTTAAGGTTAATGTTAGGGTTAGGGTTAGGGTACGGTTTAGGGTACGGTTTCGGGTACGGCGTAGGGTATGGGTTAGATATAGGGTTTGGGTTATTTTTAGGGTTAGGGCTCGGTTTAGGATACAGGTTAGGAGTAGGGTACGTGTTAGAGTTAGGGTAGGGGTTAGGCTTAGGGTACGCGTTAGGGTTAGGTTAGTTATTAAACCTATCCCACTCTCTAGACCCCCTTAGCACGTAAAGGAATATAATTTGGGGGTCCAGCAATGGAGAAGAGTTTAGACACTAGGATAAAATAAGGAACACCCCCATTATAAAGAAATCACATTAGGATTCTCTTTTTAACCTGTTCCTTAAAACACTAGTGCTTAGGAAAACTATTGGAGGGAGAAGCCAGTCAAGGGTAGCTTAGGGGTAGGTTTAGGGTTAGGGTACGGTTTCGGGTACGGCGTAGGGTATGCGTTAGAGTTAGGGTTAGGGTTAGTGTTAGGGTTAGGGCTCGGTTTAGGGTACGGGTTAGGATTAGCATACGTGTTAGGGTTAGGGTAGGGGTAAGGGTTAGGGTACGGATTAGGTTTAGGGTAGTTATTAAACCTATCCCACTCTCTAGATCCCCCTTAGCACGTAAAGGAATATAATTTCGGGGTCCAGCAATGGAGAAGAGTTTAGACACTAGGATAAGATAAGGAACACACCCATTATAAAGAAATCACATTAGAATTCTGTTTTTTACCTGTTCCTTAAAACACTAGTGCTTAGAAAATCTATTGGAGGCATAAGCAGTGAAGGGTAGCTTATGGGTAGGTTTAGGGTTAGGGTTAGGTTTAGGTTTAGGGTTAGGGTACGGCTTAGTTAACGGGTTTGTGTACGGGTTCGTGTACTGCGTAGGGTATGGGTTAGAGTTAGGGTTAGGGTTAGTGTTAGGTTAGGGCTCGGTTAGGGTTCGGGTTAGGGTTAGGGTTAGGGTACGGCTTAGGGTACGGGTTCGGGTACGGCGTAGGGTATGGGTTAGGGTTAGGGTTAGTGTTAGGGTTAGGGCTCGGTTTAGGGTACGGGTTAGGATTAGCATACGTGTTAGGGTTAGGGTAGGGGTAAGGGTTAGGGTACGGATTAGGTTTAGGGTAGTTATTAAACCTATCCCACTCTCTACATACCCCTTAGCACGTAAAGGAATATTTTTTGGGTTTCCAGCCATGGAGAAGAGTTTAGACACTAGGATAAGATAAGAAACACACCCATTATAAAGAAATCACATTAGGATTCTCTTTTTAACCTGTTCCTTAAAACAGTAGTGCTTAGGAAATCTACTGGCGGCAGAAGCAGTCAAGGGTAGCTTACGGTTAGGGCTAGGGTTAGGGTTAGGGTAAGGCATAGGGTACGGTTTCGGGTACGGGTTCGGGTACAGCGTAGAGTATGGGCTAGGGTTAGGGTTAGTGTTAGGGTTAGGGCTCGGTTTAGGGAACGGGTTAGGATTAGGGTACTAGATAGGGTTTGGGTAGGGGTTAGAGTTAGAGTACGCGTTAGGTTTAGGATAGGGTTTAGAGTTAGGTTACGCGTTAGGGTTAGGGTAGTTATTAAACCTATCCCATTCTCTAGATACCCTTAGCACGTAAAGGAATATTATTTGGGGGTCCAGCCATGGAGAAGAGTTTAGACTCTAGGATAAGATAAGGAACACAGCCATTATAAAGAAATCACATTAGGATTCTCTTTTTAACCTGTTCCTTAAAACACTAGTGTTTAGGAAATCTATTGGAGGCAGAAGCAGTCATGGGTAGCTTAGGGTTAATGTTAGGGTTAGGGTTAGGGTTAGGGTACGGTTTAGGGTACGGTTTCGGGTACGGCGTAGGGTATGGGTTAGATTTAGGGTTTGGGTTAGTGTTAGGGTTAGGGCTCGGTTTAGGGTACGGGTTAGGATTAGCGTACGTGTTAGGGTTTGGGTTAGGATTAGGGTTAGGTTACGGATTAGGGTTAGGGTAGTTATTAAAAATATCCCACTCTCTAGATACCCCTTAGCACATAATGGAATATTATTTGGGGGTCCAGTCATGGAGAACAGTTTAGACATTAGGATAAGATAAGGAACACACCCATTATAAAGAAATCACATTAGGATCCTCTTTTTAACCTGTTCCTTAAAACCCTAGTGCTTAGGAAATCTATTGGAGGCAGAAGAAGTCAAGGGTAGCTTAGGGTTACTGTTAGGGTTAGGGTTAGCATTAGGGTTAGGGTTAGGGTTAGGGTACGGCTTAGGGTACGGGTTCGGGTACGGGTTCGGGTACGGCGTAGGGTATTGGTTAGGTTTAGGGGTAGTGCTAGGGTTAGGGCTTGGTTTAGGGTACGGGTTAGGATTAGCGTACGTGTTAGGGTTAGGGTTAGGATTAGGGTTAGGTTACGGATTAGGGTTAGGGTAGTTATTAAAAATATCCCACTCTCTAGATACCCCTTAGCACATAATGGAATATTATTTGGGGGTCCAGTCATGGAGAACAGTTTAGACATTAGGATAAGATAAGGAACACACCCATTATAAAGAAATCACATTAGGATCCTCTTTTTAACCTGTTCCTTAAAACCCTAGTGCTTAGGAAATCTATTGGAGGCAGAAGAAGTCAAGGGTAGCTTAGGGTTACTGTTAGGGTTAGGGTTAGCATTAGGGTTAGGGTTAGGGTTAGGGTACGGCTTAGGGTACGGGTTTGGGTAAGGCTTCGGGTACAGCGTAGGGTATGGGTTAGGGTTAGGGTTAGGGTTAGTGTTAGGGTTAGGGCTCGGTTTAGGGTACGGGTTAGGATTAGGGTACGAGTTAGGGTTAGGGTAGGGGTGAGGGTTAGGGTACGGATTAGGGTGAGGGTAGTTATTAAACCTATCCCAGTCTCTAGATACCCCTTAGCACGTAATGGAATATTATTTGGGGGTCCAACCATGGAGATGAGTTTAGACATTAGGATAAGATAAGGAACACACCCATTATAAAGAAATCACATTAGGATTCTGTTTTTAACCTGTTCCTTAAAACACTAGTGCTTAGGAAATGTACTGGAGGCAGAGGCAATCAAGGGTAGCTTAGGGTTAGGGTTAGGGTTAGGGTTAGGTTTAGGGTTAGGGTACGGCTTAGTGTACGGGTTCGGGTACGGGTTCGTGTACTGCATAGGGTATGGGTTAGGGTTAGGGTTAGGGTTAGTGTTAGGGTTAGGGTTCGTTTTAGGGTATGGGTTAGGATTAGGGTACGTGTTAGTGTTAGGGTAGCGGTTAGGGTTAGGGTACGCGTTAGGGTAAGGGTAGTTATTAAACCTATCCCACGTTCTAGATACCCCATTGCACGTAAAGAAATATTATTTGGGGGTCCAGGCTTGGAGAAGAGTTTAGACACTAGGATAAGATAAGGAACACACCCATTATAAAGAATTAACATTAGGATTCTCTTTTTAACCTGTACCTTAAAAATCTAGTGCTTAGGAAATCTACTGGAGGCAGAAGCATTCAAGGGTAGCTTACGGTTAGGGTTAGGGTTAGGGTTAGGGTACGGCTTAGGGTACGGGTTCGGGTACGGGTTCGGGTATGGCGTTGAGTATGGGTTAGGGTTAGGGGTAGTGCTGGGTTAGGGCTCGGTTTAGGGAACGGGTTAGTATTAGGTTACATGTTAGGGTTATGGTAGGGATTAGGGTTAGAGTACGCATTAGGTTTAGGGTAGGGGTTAGGGTTAGGGTACGCGTTAGAGTTAGGGTATTTATTAAGCCGATCCCAATCTCTAGATACCCCTTAGCACGTAAAGGAATATTATTTGGTGGTCCAGCCATGGAGAAGTGTTTAGACACTAGGATAAGATAAGGAACACACCCATTATAAAGAAATCACATTAGGATTCTCTTTTTAACCTGTTCCTTAAAACACTAGTGCTTAGGAAATCTATTGGAGGTATAAGCAGTGAAGTGTAGCTTAGGGTTAGGTTTAGGGTTAGTGTTAGGGTACGGCTTAGGGTACGGGTTTGGGTAAGGGTTCGGGTTCAGCGTAGGGTATGGGTTAGGGTTAGGTTTAGGGTTAGTGTTAGGGTTTGGGCTCGGTTTAGAGTACGGGTTAGGATTAGGATACGAGATAGGGTTAGGGTAGTTATTAAACCTATCCCACTCTATAGATAGCCCTTAGCACGTAATGGAATATTATTTGGGGGTCCAGCCATGGAGATGAGTTTACACATTAGGATAAGATAAGGAACACACCCATTATAAAGAAATCACATTAGGATTCTCTTTTTAACATCTTCCTTAAAACACTAGTGCTTAGGAAATCTATTGCAGGCAAAAGCAGTCATGGGTAGCTTAAGGTTCATGTTAGGGTTAGGATTAGGGTTAGGGTACGGTTTAGGGTACGGTTTCGGGTACGGCGTAGGGTATGGGTTAGATTTAGGGTTTAGGTTATTTTTAGGGTTAGGGCTCGGTTTAGGATACAGGTTAGGAGTAGGGTACGTGTTAGGGTTAGGGTAGGTGTTAGGCTTAGGGTACGCGTTAGGGTTAGGGTAGTTATTAATCCTATCCCACTCTCTAGATCCCCCTTAGCACGTAAAAGAATATAATTTGGGGGTCCAGCAATGGAGAAGAGTTTAGACACTAGAATAAAATAAGGAACACACCCATTATAAAGAAATCACAATAGGATTCTCTTTTTAACCTGTTCCTTAAAACACTAGTGCTTAGGAAATCTATTGGAGGTAGAAGCAGTGAAGGGTAGCTTAGGGTTAGGGTTAGGGTTAGGGTACGGCTTAGGGTACAGATTCGGGTACGGCGTATGGTGTGGGTTAGATTTAGGGTTTGGGTTATTTTTAGGGTTAGGGCTCGGTTTAGGATACGGGTTAGGTGTAGGGTACGTGTTAGGGTTAGGGTAGGGGTTAGGCTTAGTGTATGCGTTAGGGTTAGGGTAGTTATTAAACCTATCCCACTCTCTAGATCCCCCTTAGCACGTAAAGGAATATTATTTGGGGGTCCAGCCATGGAGAAGAGTTTAGACACTAGGATAAAATAAGGAACACACCCATTATAAAGAATACACATTAGGATTCTCTTTTTAACCTGTTCCTTAAAACTCTAGTGCTTAGGAAATCTATTGGAGGCAGAAGCAGTCATGGGTAGCTTAGGGGTAGGTTTAGGGTTAGGGTACGGTGTCGGGTACGGCGTAGGGTATGCGTTAGGTTTAGGGTTAGGGTTAGTGTTAGCGTTAGGGCTCGGTTTAGGGAACGGGTTAGTATTA
The DNA here is from genome assembly GCF_028021215.1 of Eschrichtius robustus. Lineage (NCBI taxonomy): Eukaryota > Metazoa > Chordata > Mammalia > Artiodactyla > Eschrichtiidae > Eschrichtius > Eschrichtius robustus. The sequence continues at coordinate 23,182,260 of NC_090827.1, read as the reverse complement.
GGGTACTTGATAGGGTTAGGGTAGGTGTTAGGGTTAGAGTACGCGTTAGGTTTAGGGTAGTGTTTAGGGTTAGGGTACGCGTTAGGGTTAGGGTAGTTATTTAACCTATCCCAGTCTCTAGATACCCTTAGCACGTAAAGGAATATTATTTGGGGGTCCAGCCATGGAGAAGGGTTTAGACACTAGGATAAAATAAGGAACACACCCATTATAAAGAAATCACAATAGGATTCTCTTTTTAACCTGTTCCTTAAAACACTAGTGCTTAGGAAATCTATTGGAGGTAGAAGCAGTGAAGGGTAGCTTAGGGTTAGATTTAGGGTTAGGGTTAGGGTACGGTTTAGGGTACGGTTTCGGGTATGGCGTAGGGTATGGGTTAGATTTAGGGTTTGGGTTATTTTTAGGGTTAGGGCTCCCTTTAGGATACGGGTTAGGAGTAGGATACGTGTTAGGGTTAGGGTAGGGGTTAGGCTTAGGGTACGCGTTAAGGTTAGGGTAGTTATTAAAACTATCCCACTCTCTAGATCCCCCTTAGCACGTAAAAGAATATAATTTGGGGGTCCAGCAATGGAGAAGAGTTTAGACACTAGGATAAAATAAGGAACACACCCATTATAATGAAATCACATTAGGATTCTCTTTTTAACCTGTTCCTTAAAACACTAGTGCTTAGGAAAACTATTGGAGGCAGAAGGAGTCAAGGGTAGCTTAGGGGTAGGTTTAGGGTTAGGGTACAGTTTCCGGTACGGCGTAGGGTATGCGTTAGGGTTAGGGTTAGGGTTAGTGTTAGGGTTAGGGCTCGGTTTAGGGTACGGGTTAGGATTAGCGTACGTGTTAGGGTTAGGGTAGGGGTAAGGGTTAGGGTACGGATTAGGGTTAGGGTAGTTATTAAACCTATCCCACTCTCTAGATACCCCTTAGCACGTAATGGAATATTATTTTGGGTTCCAGCCATGGAGAACAGTTTAGACATTAGGATAAGATAAGGAACACACCCATTATAAAGAAATCACATTAGGATTCTCTTTTTAACCTGTTCCTTAAAACACTAGTGCTTAGGAAATCTATTGGAGGCAGAAGCAGTCAAGGGTAGCTTAGGGTTACTGTTAGGGTTAGGGTTAGGGTTAGGGTAAGGGTTAGGGTACGGTTTAGGGTACGGGTTCGAGTACGGCGTAGGGTGTGGTTTACGGTTATGGTTAGGGTTAGTATTAGGGTTAGGGCTCGGTTTAGGATACGGGTTAGGATTAGGGTACTTGTTAGGGTTAGGGTAGGGGTTAGGGTTAGGTTACACGTTAGCTTTAGGGTAGGGGTTAGGGTTACAGTGCGCGTTAGGTTTAGTGTAGGGGTTAGGGTTAGGGTACGCGTTAGGGTTAGGGTAGTTATTAAGCCTATCCCACTCTCTAGATACCCCTTAGCACGTAAAGGAATATTATTTGGGGGTCCAGCCATGGAGAAGAGTTTAGACACTAGGATAAGATAAGGAACACACCCATTATAAAGAAATCACATTAGGATCCTCTTTTTAACCTGTTCCTTAAAACCCTAGTGCTTAGGAAATCTATTGGAGGCAGAAGAAGTCAAGGGTAGCTTAGGGTTACTGTTAGGGTTAGGGTTAGCATTAGGGTTAGGGTTAGGGTTAGGGTACGGCTTAGGGTACGGGTTTGGGTAAGGCTTCGGGTACAGCGTAGGGTATGGGTTAGGGTTAGGGTTAGGGTTAGTGTTAGGGTTAGGGCTCGGTTTAGGGTACGGGTTAGGATTAGGGTACGAGTTAGGGTTAGGGTAGGGGTGAGGGTTAGGGTACGGATTAGGGTGAGGGTAGTTATTAAACCTATCCCAGTCTCTAGATACCCCTTAGCACGTAATGGAATATTATTTGGGGGTCCAACCATGGAGATGAGTTTAGACATTAGGATAAGATAAGGAACACACCCATTATAAAGAAATCACATTAGGATTCTGTTTTTAACCTGTTCCTTAAAACACTAGTGCTTAGGAAATGTACTGGAGGCAGAGGCAATCAAGGGTAGCTTAGGGTTAGGGTTAGGGTTAGGGTTAGGGTTAGGGTTAGGTTTAGGGTTCGGGTACGGCTTAGTGTACGGGTTCGGGTACGGGTTCGTGTACTGCATAGGGTATGGGTTAGGGTTAGGGTTAGGGTTAGTGTTAGGGATAGGGTTCGTTTTAGGGTATGGGTTAGGATTAGGGTACGTGTTAGTGTTAGGGTAGCGGTTAGGGTTAGGGTACGCGTTAGGGTAAGGGTAGTTATTAAACCTATCCCACGTTCTAGATACCCCATTGCACGTAAAGAAATATTATTTGGGGGTCCAGGCTTGGAGAAGAGTTTAGACACTAGGATAAGATAAGGAACACACCCATTATAAAGAATTAACATTAGGATTCTCTTTTTAACCTGTACCTTAAAAATCTAGTGCTTAGGAAATCTACTGGAGGCAGAAGCATTCAAGGGTAGCTTACGGTTAGGGTTAGGGTTAGGGTTAGGGTACGGCTTAGGGTACGGGTTCGGGTACGGGTTCGGGTATGGCGTTGAGTATGGGTTAGGGTTAGGGGTAGTGCTGGGTTAGGGCTCGGTTTAGGGAACGGGTTAGTATTAGGTTACATGTTAGGGTTATGGTAGGGATTAGGGTTAGAGTACGCATTAGGTTTAGGGTAGGGGTTAGGGTTAGGGTACGCGTTAGAGTTAGGGTATTTATTAAGCCGATCCCAATCTCTAGATACCCCTTAGCACGTAAAGGAATATTATTTGGTGGTCCAGCCATGGAGAAGTGTTTAGACACTAGGATAAGATAAGGAACACACCCATTATAAAGAAATCACATTAGGATTCTCTTTTTAACCTGTTCCTTAAAACACTAGTGCTTAGGAAATCTATTGGAGGTATAAGCAGTGAAGTGTAGCTTAGGGTTAGGTTTAGGGTTAGTGTTAGGGTACGGCTTAGGGTACGGGTTTGGGTACGGGTTCGGGTTCAGCGTAGGGTATGGGTTAGGGTTAGGTTTAGGGTTAGTGTTAGGGTTTGGGCTCGGTTTAGAGTACGGGTTAGGATTAGGATACGAGATAGGGTTAGGGTAGTTATTAAACCTATCCCACTCTATAGATAGCCCTTAGCACGTAATGGAATATTATTTGGGGGTCCAGCCATGGAGATGAGTTTACACATTAGGATAAGATAAGGAACACACCCATTATAAAGAAATCACATTAGGATTCTCTTTTTAACATCTTCCTTAAAACACTAGTGCTTAGGAAATCTATTGCAGGCAAAAGCAGTCATGGGTAGCTTAAGGTTCATGTTAGGGTTAGGATTAGGGTTAGGGTACGGTTTAGGGTACGGTTTCGGGTACGGCGTAGGGTATGGGTTAGATTTAGGGTTTTGGTTATTTTTAGGGTTAGGGCTCGGTTTAGGATACAGGTTAGGAGTAGGGTACGTGTTAGGGTTAGGGTAGGTGTTAGGCTTAGGGTACGCGTTAGGGTTAGGGTAGTTATTAATCCTATCCCACTCTCTAGATCCCCCTTAGCACGTAAAAGAATATAATTTGGGGGTCCAGCAATGGAGAAGAGTTTAGACACTAGAATAAAATAAGGAACACACCCATTATAAAGAAATCACAATAGGATTCTCTTTTTAACCTGTTCCTTAAAACACTAGTGCTTAGGAAATCTATTGGAGGTAGAAGCAGTGAAGGGTAGCTTAGGGTTAGGGTTAGGGTTAGGGTACGGCTTAGGGTACAGATTCGGGTACGGCGTATGGTGTGGGTTAGATTTAGGGTTTGGGTTATTTTTAGGGTTAGGGCTCGGTTTAGGATACGGGTTAGGTGTAGGGTACGTGTTAGGGTTAGGGTAGGGGTTAGGCTTAGTGTATGCGTTAGGGTTAGGGTAGTTATTAAACCTATCCCACTCTCTAGATCCCCCTTAGCACGTAAAGGAATATTATTTGGGGGTCCAGCCATGGAGAAGAGTTTAGACACTAGGATAAAATAAGGAACACACCCATTATAAAGAATACACATTAGGATTCTCTTTTTAACCTGTTCCTTAAAACTCTAGTGCTTAGGAAATCTATTGGAGGCAGAAGCAGTCATGGGTAGCTTAGGGGTAGGTTTAGGGTTAGGGTACGGTGTCGGGTACGGCGTAGGGTATGCGTTAGGTTTAGGGTTAGGGTTAGTGTTAGCGTTAGGGCTCGGTTTAGGGAACGGGTTAGTATTAGGGTACTTGATAGGGTTAGGGTAGGTGTTAGGGTTAGAGTACGCGTTAGGTTTAGGGTAGTGTTTAGGGTTAGGGTACGCGTTAGGGTTAGGGTAGTTATTTAACCTATCCCAGTCTCTAGATACCCTTAGCACATAAAGGAATATTATTTGGGGGTCCAGCCATGGAGAAGGGTTTAGACACTAGGATAAAATAAGGAACACACCCATTATAAAGAAATCACAATAGGATTCTCTTTTTAACCTGTTCCTTAAAACACTAGTGCTTAGGAAATCTATTGGAGGTAGAAGCAGTGAAGGGTAGCTTAGGGTTAGATTTAGGGTTAGGGTTAGGGTACGGTTTAGGGTACGGTTTCGGGTATGGCGTAGGGTATGGGTTAGATTTAGGGTTTGGGTTATTTTTAGGGTTAGGGCTCCCTTTAGGATACGGGTTAGGAGTAGGATACGTGTTAGGGTTAGGGTAGGGGTTAGGCTTAGGGTACGCGTTAAGGTTAGGGTAGTTATTAAAACTATCCCACTCTCTAGATCCCCCTTAGCACGTAAAAGAATATAATTTGGGGGTCCAGCAATGGAGAAGAGTTTAGACACTAGGATAAAATAAGGAACACACCCATTATAATGAAATCACATTAGGATTCTCTTTTTAACCTGTTCCTTAAAACACTAGTGCTTAGGAAAACTATTGGAGGCAGAAGGAGTCAAGGGTAGCTTAGGGGTAGGTTTAGGGTTAGGGTACAGTTTCCGGTACGGCGTAGGGTATGCGTTAGGGTTAGGGTTAGGGTTAGTGTTAGGGTTAGGGCTCGGTTTAGGGTACGGGTTAGGATTAGCGTACGTGTTAGGGTTAGGGTAGGGGTAAGGGTTAGGGTACGGATTAGGGTTAGGGTAGTTATTAAACCTATCCCACTCTCTAGATACCCCTTAGCACGTAATGGAATATTATTTTGGGTTCCAGCCATGGAGAACAGTTTAGACATTAGGATAAGATAAGGAACACACCCATTATAAAGAAATCACATTAGGATTCTCTTTTTAACCTGTTCCTTAAAACACTAGTGCTTAGGAAATCTATTGGAGGCAGAAGCAGTCAAGGGTAGCTTAGGGTTACTGTTAGGGTTAGGGTTAGGGTTAGGGTAAGGGTTAGGGTACGGTTTAGGGTACGGGTTCGAGTACGGCGTAGGGTGTGGTTTACGGTTATGGTTAGGGTTAGTATTAGGGTTAGGGCTCGGTTTAGGATACGGGTTAGGATTAGGGTACTTGTTAGGGTTAGGGTAGGGGTTAGGGTTAGGTTACACGTTAGCTTTAGGGTAGGGGTTAGGGTTACAGTGCGCGTTAGGTTTAGTGTAGGGGTTAGGGTTAGGGTACGCGTTAGGGTTAGGGTAGTTATTAAGCCTATCCCACTCTCTAGATACCCCTTAGCACGTAAAGGAATATTATTTGGGGGTCCAGCCATGGAGAAGAGTTTAGACACTAGGATAAGATAAGGAACACACCCATTATAAAGAAATCACATTAGGATCCTCTTTTTAACCTGTTCCTTAAAACCCTAGTGCTTAGGAAATCTATTGGAGGCAGAAGAAGTCAAGGGTAGCTTAGGGTTACTGTTAGGGTTAGGGTTAGCATTAGGGTTAGGGTTAGGGTTAGGGTACGGCTTAGGGTACGGGTTTGGGTAAGGCTTCGGGTACAGCGTAGGGTATGGGTTAGGGTTAGGGTTAGGGTTAGTGTTAGGGTTAGGGCTCGGTTTAGGGTACGGGTTAGGATTAGGGTACGAGTTAGGGTTAGGGTAGGGGTGAGGGTTAGGGTACGGATTAGGGTGAGGGTAGTTATTAAACCTATCCCAGTCTCTAGATACCCCTTAGCACGTAATGGAATATTATTTGGGGGTCCAACCATGGAGATGAGTTTAGACATTAGGATAAGATAAGGAACACACCCATTATAAAGAAATCACATTAGGATTCTGTTTTTAACCTGTTCCTTAAAACACTAGTGCTTAGGAAATGTACTGGAGGCAGAGGCAATCAAGGGTAGCTTAGGGTTAGGGTTAGGGTTAGGGTTAGGGTTAGGGTTAGGTTTAGGGTTAGGGTACGGCTTAGTGTACGGGTTCGGGTACGGGTTCGTGTACTGCATAGGGTATGGGTTAGGGTTAGGGTTAGGGTTAGTGTTAGGGATAGGGTTCGTTTTAGGGTATGGGTTAGGATTAGGGTACGTGTTAGTGTTAGGGTAGCGGTTAGGGTTAGGGTACGCGTTAGGGTAAGGGTAGTTATTAAACCTATCCCACGTTCTAGATACCCCATTGCACGTAAAGAAATATTATTTGGGGGTCCAGGCTTGGAGAAGAGTTTAGACACTAGGATAAGATAAGGAACACACCCATTATAAAGAATTAACATTAGGATTCTCTTTTTAACCTGTACCTTAAAAATCTAGTGCTTAGGAAATCTACTGGAGGCAGAAGCATTCAAGGGTAGCTTACGGTTAGGGTTAGGGTTAGGGTTAGGGTACGGCTTAGGGTACGGGTTCGGGTATGGCGTTGAGTATGGGTTAGGGTTAGGGGTAGTGCTGGGTTAGGGCTCGGTTTAGGGAACGGGTTAGTATTAGGTTACATGTTAGGGTTATGGTAGGGATTAGGGTTAGAGTACGCATTAGGTTTAGGGTAGGGGTTAGGGTTAGGGTACGCGTTAGAGTTAGGGTATTTATTAAGCCGATCCCAATCTCTAGATACCCCTTAGCACGTAAAGGAATATTATTTGGTGGTCCAGCCATGGAGAAGTGTTTAGACACTAGGATAAGATAAGGAACACACCCATTATAAAGAAATCACATTAGGATTCTCTTTTTAACCTGTTCCTTAAAACACTAGTGCTTAGGAAATCTATTGGAGGTATAAGCAGTGAAGTGTAGCTTAGGGTTAGGTTTAGGGTTAGTGTTAGGGTACGGCTTAGGGTACGGGTTTGGGTACGGGTTCGGGTTCAGCGTAGGGTATGGGTTAGGGTTAGGTTTAGGGTTAGTGTTAGGGTTTGGGCTCGGTTTAGAGTACGGGTTAGGATTAGGATACGAGATAGGGTTAGGGTAGTTATTAAACCTATCCCACTCTATAGATAGCCCTTAGCACGTAATGGAATATTATTTGGGGGTCCAGCCATGGAGATGAGTTTACACATTAGGATAAGATAAGGAACACACCCATTATAAAGAAATCACATTAGGATTCTCTTTTTAACATCTTCCTTAAAACACTAGTGCTTAGGAAATCTATTGCAGGCAAAAGCAGTCATGGGTAGCTTAAGGTTCATGTTAGGGTTAGGATTAGGGTTAGGGTACGGTTTAGGGTACGGTTTCGGGTACGGCGTAGGGTATGGGTTAGATTTAGGGTTTTGGTTATTTTTAGGGTTAGGGCTCGGTTTAGGATACAGGTTAGGAGTAGGGTACGTGTTAGGGTTAGGGTAGGTGTTAGGCTTAGGGTACGCGTTAGGGTTAGGGTAGTTATTAATCCTATCCCACTCTCTAGATCCCCCTTAGCACGTAAAAGAATATAATTTGGGGGTCCAGCAATGGAGAAGAGTTTAGACACTAGAATAAAATAAGGAACACACCCATTATAAAGAAATCACAATAGGATTCTCTTTTTAACCTGTTCCTTAAAACACTAGTGCTTAGGAAATCTATTGGAGGTAGAAGCAGTGAAGGGTAGCTTAGGGTTAGGGTTAGGGTTAGGGTACGGCTTAGGGTACAGATTCGGGTACGGCGTATGGTGTGGGTTAGATTTAGGGTTTGGGTTATTTTTAGGGTTAGGGCTCGGTTTAGGATACGGGTTAGGTGTAGGGTACGTGTTAGGGTTAGGGTAGGGGTTAGGCTTAGGGTATGCGTTAGGGTTAGGGTAGTTATTAAACCTATCCCACTCTCTAGATCCCCCTTAGCACGTAAAGGAATATTATTTGGGGGTCCAGCCATGGAGAAGAGTTTAGACACTAGGATAAAATAAGGAACACACCCATTATAAAGAATACACATTAGGATTCTCTTTTTAACCTGTTCCTTAAAACTCTAGTGCTTAGGAAATCTATTGGAGGCAGAAGCAGTCATGGGTAGCTTAGGGGTAGGTTTAGGGTTAGGGTACGGTGTCGGGTACGGCGTAGGGTATGCGTTAGGTTTAGGGTTAGGGTTAGTGTTAGCGTTAGGGCTCGGTTTAGGGAACGGGTTAGTATTAGGGTACTTGATAGGGTTAGGGTAGGTGTTAGGGTTAGAGTACGCGTTAGGTTTAGGGTAGTGTTTAGGGTTAGGGTACGCGTTAGGGTTAGGGTAGTTATTTAACCTATCCCAGTCTCTAGATACCCTTAGCACGTAAAGGAATATTATTTGGGGGTCCAGCCATGGAGAAGGGTTTAGACACTAGGATAAAATAAGGAACACACCCATTATAAAGAAATCACAATAGGATTCTCTTTTAACCTGTTCCTTAAAACACTAGTGCTTAGGAAATCTATTGGAGGTAGAAGCAGTGAAGGGTAGCTTAGGGTTAGATTTAGGGTTAGGGTTAGGGTACGGTTTAGGGTACGGTTTCGGGTATGGCGTAGGGTATGGGTTAGATTTAGGGTTTGGGTTATTTTTAGGGTTAGGGCTCCCTTTAGGATACGGGTTAGGAGTAGGATACGTGTTAGGGTTAGGGTAGGGGTTAGGCTTAGGGTACGCGTTAAGGTTAGGGTAGTTATTAAAACTATCCCACTCTCTAGATCCCCCTTAGCACGTAAAAGAATATAATTTGGGGGTCCAGCAATGGAGAAGAGTTTAGACACTAGGATAAAATAAGGAACACACCCATTATAATGAAATCACATTAGGATTCTCTTTTTAACCTGTTCCTTAAAACACTAGTGCTTAGGAAAACTATTGGAGGCAGAAGGAGTCAAGGGTAGCTTAGGGGTAGGTTTAGGGTTAGGGTACAGTTTCGGGTACGGCGTAGGGTATGCGTTAGGGTTAGGGTTAGGGTTAGTGTTAGGGTTAGGGCTCGGTTTAGGGTACGGGTTAGGATTAGCGTACGTGTTAGGGTTAGGGTAGGGGTAAGGGTTAGGGTACGGATTAGGGTTAGGGTAGTTATTAAACCTATCCCACTCTCTAGATACCCCTTAGCACGTAATGGAATATTATTTTGGGTTCCAGCCATGGAGAACAGTTTAGACATTAGGATAAGATAAGGAACACACCCATTATAAAGAAATCACATTAGGATTCTCTTTTTAACCTGTTCCTTAAAACACTAGTGCTTAGGAAATCTATTGGAGGCAGAAGCAGTCAAGGGTAGCTTAGGGTTACTGTTAGGGTTAGGGTTAGGGTTAGGGTAAGGGTTAGGGTACGGTTTAGGGTACGGGTTCGAGTACGGCGTAGGGTGTGGTTTACGGTTATGGTTAGGGTTAGTATTAGGGTTAGGGCTCGGTTTAGGATACGGGTTAGGATTAGGGTACTTGTTAGGGTTAGGGTAGGGGTTAGGGTTAGGTTACACGTTAGCTTTAGGGTAGGGGTTAGGGTTACAGTGCGCGTTAGGTTTAGTGTAGGGGTTAGGGTTAGGGTACGCGTTAGGGTTAGGGTAGTTATTAAGCCTATCCCACTCTCTAGATACCCCTTAGCACGTAAAGGAATATTATTTGGGGGTCCAGCCATGGAGAAGAGTTTAGACACTAGGATAAGATAAGGAACACACCCATTATAAAGAAATCACATTAGGATTCTCTTTTTAACCTGTTCCTTAAAACACTAGCGCTTAGGAAATCTATTGGAATTAGAAGCAGTGAAGGGTAGCTTAGGGTTCGTGTTAGGTTTAGCGTTAGGGTAAGGCTTAGGATATGGGTTTGGGTAAGGGTTCGGGTACAGCGTAGGGTATGGGTTAGGGTTAGGGTTAGGGTTAGGGTTAGGGTTAGGGTTAGTGTTAGGGTTAGGGCTCGGTTTAGGGTACGGGTTAGGATTAGGGTACGAGTTAGTGTTAGGGTACTTATTAAACCTATCCCACTCTCTAGATAGCCCTTAGCACGTAATGGAATATTATTTGGGGGTCCAGCCATGGAGATGAGTTTAGACATTAGGATAAGATAAGGAACACACCCATTATAAAGAAATCACATTAGGATTCTCTTTTTAACCTCTTCCTTAAAACACTAGTGCTTCGGAAATCTATTGCAGGCAGAAGCAGTCCTGGGTAGCTTAAGGTTAATGTTAGGGTTAGGGTTAGGGTTAGGGTACGGTTTAGGGTACGGTTTCGGGTACGGCGTAGTGTATGGGTTAGATTTAGTGTTTGGGTTATTTTTAGGGTTAGGGCTCGGTTTAGGATCCAGGTTAGGAGTAGGGTACGTGTTAGGGTTAGGGTAGGGGTTAGGCTTAGGTTACGCGTTAGTGTTAGGGTAGTTATTAAACCTATCCCACTCTCTAGATCCCCCTTAGCACGTAAAGGAATATAATTTGGGGGTCCAGCAATGGAGAAGAGTTTAGACACTAGGATAAGATAAGGAACACACCCATTATAAAGAAATCACATTAGGATTCTGTTTTTAACCTGTTCCTTAAAACACTAGTGCTTAGGAAATCTATTGGAGGCAGAAGCAGTCAAGGGTAGCTTAGGGGTAGGGTTAGGGTTAGGGTTAGGGTTAGGTTTAGGGTTAGGGTACGGCTTAGTTAACGGGTTTGGGTACGGGTTCGTGTACTGCGTAGGGTATGGGTTAGAGTTAGGGTTAGGGTTAGTGTTAGGGTTAGGGCTCGGTTTAGGATACGGGTTAGGATTAGGGTACGTGTAAGTGTTAGGGTAGGGGTTAGGGTTAGGGTACGCGTTAGGGTAAGGGTAGTTATTAAACCTATCCCACGCTCTAGATACCCCTTGGCACGAAAAGAAATATTATTTGGGGGTCCAGCCATGGAGAAGAGTTTAGACACTAGGATAAAATAAGGAACACACCCATTATAAAGAAATCACGTTAGAATTCTCATTTTAACCTGTTCCTTAACACACTAGGGCTTAGGAAATCTATTGGAGGCAGAAGCAGTGAAGCGTAGCATAGGGTCAGGGTTAGGGTTAGGGTTTGGGTACGGCTTAGGTTACGGGTTCGGGTACAGGTTTGGGTACGGCGTAGGGTATGGGTTTGGGTTAGGGTTAGGGTTAGGTTAGGGGATAGGGTTAGGGTACGGATTAGGGTTGGGGTAGTTATTAAACTTATCCCACTATCTAGAAGCCCCGTAGCACGTAAAGGAATATTACATGGGTGACCAGCCATGGAGAAGAGTTTAGACATTAGGATAAGATAAGGAACACAACCATTATAAAGAAATCACATTAGGATTCTCTTTTTAACCTGTTCCTTAAAACACTATTGCTTAGAAAATCTATTGGAGGCAGAAGCAGTCAAGGGTAGCTTAGGGTTAGGTTTATGGTTAGGGTTAGGGTTAGGGTACGGCTTTGGGTACAGGTTCGGGTACGGCGTAGGGTGTGGTTTACGGTTAGGGTTAGGGTTAGTTTTAGGGTTAGGGCTCGGTTTAGGATACGGGTTAGGATTAGGGTACTTGTTAGGGTTAGGGTAGGGGTTAGGGTTAGGTTACGCGTTAGGGTTAGGGTAGGGGTTAGTGTTAGGTTACGCGTTAGGGTTTGGTAGTTATTAAACGTATCCCACTCTCTAGATACCCCGTAGCAAGTAAAGTAATATTATTTGGGGGTCCAGCCATGGAGAAGAATTTGGACACTAGTATAAGATAAGGAACACACCCATAATAAAGCAATCACATTAGGATTCTCTTTTTAACCTGTTCCTTAAAACACTAGTGCTTAGGAAATCTATTGGAGGCAGAACCAGTCAAGGGTAGCTTAGTGTTAGGGTTCGGGTTAGGGTTAGGGTTAGGGTACGGCTTAGGGTACGGGTTCGGGTACGGGTTCGGGTATGGCGTAGGGTATGGGTTAGGGTTAGGGTTAGTGTTAGGGTTAGGGTTCCGTTTAGGGAACGGGTTAGGATTAGGGTACTTGTTAGGGTTAGGGTAGGGGTCAGGGTTAGAGTGCGTGTTAGGTTTATTGTAGGGGTTAGGGTTAGGGTACGCGTTAGGGTTAGGGTAGTTATTAAACCTATCCCACTCTCTAGATACCCCTTAGCACGTAAAGGAATATTATTTGGGGGTCCATCCATGGCGAAGAGTTTAGACACTTGGATAAGATAAGGAACACAGCCATTATAAAGAAATCACATTAGGATTCTGTTTTTAACCTGTTCCTTAAAACACTAGAGCTTACGAAGTCTATTGGAGGCAGAAGTAGTCACGGGTATCTTAGGGTTAGTGTTAGGGTTATGGTTAGTGTTAGGGTACGGTTTAGGGTACGGGTTCGGTTAAGTGTTCGGGTACGGCGTAGGGTATGCGTTAGATTTAGGGTTTGGGTTATTTTTTGGGTTAGGGCTCGGTTTAGGATACGGGTTAGGAGTAGGGTACGTGTTAGGGTTAGGGTAGGGGTTAGGCTTAGGGTATGCGTTAGGGTTAGGGTAGGGGTTAGGCTTAGGATATGCGTTAGGGTTAGGGTAGTTATTAAACCTATCCCAATCTCTAGATCCCCCTTAGCACGTAAAGGAATATAATTTGGGGGTCCAGCAATGGAGAAGAGATTAGACACTGGGATAAAATAAGGAACACACCCATTATAAAGAAATCACAATAGGATTCTCTTTTTAACCTGTTCCTTAAAACACTAGTGCTTAGGAAATCTATTGGAGGTAGAAGCAGTGAAGGGTAGCTTAGGGTTGGGTTTAGGGTTAGCGTTAGGGTACGGCTTAGGGTACGGGTTTGGGTAAGGGTTCGGGTACAGCGTAGGGTATGGGTTAGGGTTAGGGTTAGGGTTAGTGTTAGGGTTAGGGCTCGGTTTAGGGTACGGGTTAGGATTAGGGTACGAGTTAGTGTTAGGGTACTTATTAAACCTATCCCACTCTCTAGATAGCCCTTAGCACGTAATGGAATATTATTTGGGGGTCCAGCCATGGAGATGAGTTTAGACATTAGGATAAGATAAGGAACACACCCATTATAAAGAAATCACATTAGGATTCTCTTTTTAACCTCTTCCTTAAAACACTAGTGCTTCGGAAATCTATTGCAGGCAGAAGCAGTCCTGGGTAGCTTAAGGTTAATGTTAGGGTTAGGGTTAGGGTTAGGGTACGGTTTAGGGTACGGTTTCGGGTACGGCGTAGTGTATGGGTTAGATTTAGTGTTTGGGTTATTTTTAGGGTTAGGGCTCGGTTTAGGATACAGGTTAGGAGTAGGGTACGTGTTAGGGTTAGGGTAGGGGTTAGGCTTAGGTTACGCGTTAGTGTTAGGGTAGTTATTAAACCTATCCCACACTGTAGATACCCCTTAGCACGTAAAGGAATATAATTTGGGGGTCCAGCAATGGAGAAGAGTTTAGACACTAGGATAAAATAAGGAACACACCCATTATAAAGAAATCACATTAGGATTCTCTTTTTAACCTGTTCCTTAAATCACTAGTGCTTAGGAAATCTATTGGAGGCAGAAGAAGTCAACGGTAGCTTAGGGTTACTGTTAGGGTTAGGGTTAGCATTAGGGTTAGGGTTAGGGTTAGGGTACGGCTTAGGGTACGGGTTCGGGTACGGGTTCGGGTACGGCGTAGGGTATGGGTTAGGGTTAGGGGTAGTGCTAGGGTTAGGGCTCGGTTTAGGGAACGGGTTAGTATTAGGGTACTTGTTAGGGTTAGGGTAGGGATTAGGTTTAGAGTACACGTTAGGTTTAGGGTAGGGGTTGGGATTAGGGTACGCGTTAGGGTTAGGGTAGTTATTAAGCCTATCCCACTCTCTAGATACCCCTTAGCACGTAAAGGAATATTATTTGGGGGTCCAGCCATTTAGAAGCGTTTAGAAACTAGGATAAAATTAGGAACACACCCATTATAAAGAAATCACATTAGGATTCTCTTTTTAACCTGTTCCTTAAAACACTAGTGCTTAGGAAATCTATTGGAGGCAGAAGCAGTCAAGGGTAGCTTAGGGTTACTGTTAGGGTTAGGGTTAGGGTTAGGGTAAGGGTTAGGGTACGGTTTAGGGTACGGGTTCGAGTACGGCGTAGGGTGTGGTTTACGGTTATGGTTAGGGTTAGTATTAGGGTTAGGGCTCGGTTTAGGATACGGGTTAGGATTAGGGTACTTGTTAGGGTTAGGGTAGGGGTTAGGGTTAGGTTACACGTTAGCTTTAGGGTAGGGGTTAGGGTTACAGTGCGCGTTAGGTTTAGTGTAGGGGTTAGGGTTAGGGTACGCGTTAGGGTTAGGGTAGTTATTAAGCCTATCCCACTCTCTAGATACCCCTTAGCACGTAAAGGAATATTATTTGGGGGTCCAGCCATGGAGAAGAGTTTAGACACTAGGATAAGATAAGGAACACACCCATTATAAAGAAATCACATTAGGATTCTCTTTTTAACCTGTTCCTTAAAACACTAGCGCTTAGGAAATCTATTGGAATTAGAAGCAGTGAAGGGTAGCTTAGGGTTCGTGTTAGGTTTAGCGTTAGGGTAAGGCTTAGGATATGGGTTTGGGTAAGGGTTCGGGTACAGCGTAGGGTATGGGTTAGGGTTAGGGTTAGGGTTAGGGTTAGGGTTAGGGTTAGTGTTAGGGTTAGGGCTCGGTTTAGGGTACGGGTTAGGATTAGGGTACGAGTTAGTGTTAGGGTACTTATTAAACCTATCCCACTCTCTAGATAGCCCTTAGCACGTAATGGAATATTATTTGGGGGTCCAGCCATGGAGATGAGTTTAGACATTAGGATAAGATAAGGAACACACCCATTATAAAGAAATCACATTAGGATTCTCTTTTTAACCTCTTCCTTAAAACACTAGTGCTTCGGAAATCTATTGCAGGCAGAAGCAGTCCTGGGTAGCTTAAGGTTAATGTTAGGGTTAGGGTTAGGGTTAGGGTACGGTTTAGGGTACGGTTTCGGGTACGGCGTAGTGTATGGGTTAGATTTAGTGTTTGGGTTATTTTTAGGGTTAGGGCTCGGTTTAGGATCCAGGTTAGGAGTAGGGTACGTGTTAGGGTTAGGGTAGGGGTTAGGCTTAGGTTACGCGTTAGTGTTAGGGTAGTTATTAAACCTATCCCACTCTCTAGATCCCCCTTAGCACGTAAAGGAATATAATTTGGGGGTCCAGCAATGGAGAAGAGTTTAGACACTAGGATAAGATAAGGAACACACCCATTATAAAGAAATCACATTAGGATTCTGTTTTTAACCTGTTCCTTAAAACACTAGTGCTTAGGAAATCTATTGGAGGCAGAAGCAGTCAAGGGTAGCTTAGGGGTAGGGTTAGGGTTAGGGTTAGGGTTAGGTTTAGGGTTAGGGTACGGCTTAGTTAACGGGTTTGGGTACGGGTTCGTGTACTGCGTAGGGTATGGGTTAGAGTTAGGGTTAGGGTTAGTGTTAGGGTTAGGGCTCGGTTTAGGATACGGGTTAGGATTAGGGTACGTGTAAGTGTTAGGGTAGGGGTTAGGGTTAGGGTACGCGTTAGGGTAAGGGTAGTTATTAAACCTATCCCACGCTCTAGATACCCCTTGGCACGAAAAGAAATATTATTTGGGGGTCCAGCCATGGAGAAGAGTTTAGACACTAGGATAAAATAAGGAACACACCCATTATAAAGAAATCACGTTAGAATTCTCATTTTAACCTGTTCCTTAACACACTAGGGCTTAGGAAATCTATTGGAGGCAGAAGCAGTGAAGCGTAGCATAGGGTCAGGGTTAGGGTTAGGGTTTGGGTACGGCTTAGGTTACGGGTTCGGGTACAGGTTTGGGTACGGCGTAGGGTATGGGTTTGGGTTAGGGTTAGGGTTAGGTTAGGGGATAGGGTTAGGGTACGGATTAGGGTTGGGGTAGTTATTAAACTTATCCCACTATCTAGAAGCCCCGTAGCACGTAAAGGAATATTACATGGGTGACCAGCCATGGAGAAGAGTTTAGACATTAGGATAAGATAAGGAACACAACCATTATAAAGAAATCACATTAGGATTCTCTTTTTAACCTGTTCCTTAAAACACTATTGCTTAGAAAATCTATTGGAGGCAGAAGCAGTCAAGGGTAGCTTAGGGTTAGGTTTATGGTTAGGGTTAGGGTTAGGGTACGGCTTTGGGTACAGGTTCGGGTACGGCGTAGGGTGTGGTTTACGGTTAGGGTTAGGGTTAGTTTTAGGGTTAGGGCTCGGTTTAGGATACGGGTTAGGATTAGGGTACTTGTTAGGGTTAGGGTAGGGGTTAGGGTTAGGTTACGCGTTAGGGTTAGGGTAGGGGTTAGTGTTAGGTTACGCGTTAGGGTTTGGTAGTTATTAAACGTATCCCACTCTCTAGATACCCCGTAGCAAGTAAAGTAATATTATTTGGGGGTCCAGCCATGGAGAAGAATTTGGACACTAGTATAAGATAAGGAACACACCCATAATAAAGCAATCACATTAGGATTCTCTTTTTAACCTGTTCCTTAAAACACTAGTGCTTAGGAAATCTATTGGAGGCAGAACCAGTCAAGGGTAGCTTAGTGTTAGGGTTCGGGTTAGGGTTAGGGTTAGGGTACGGCTTAGGGTACGGGTTCGGGTACGGGTTCGGGTATGGCGTAGGGTATGGGTTAGGGTTAGGGTTAGTGTTAGGGTTAGGGTTCCGTTTAGGGAACGGGTTAGGATTAGGGTACTTGTTAGGGTTAGGGTAGGGGTCAGGGTTAGAGTGCGTGTTAGGTTTATTGTAGGGGTTAGGGTTAGGGTACGCGTTAGGGTTAGGGTAGTTATTAAACCTATCCCACTCTCTAGATACCCCTTAGCACGTAAAGGAATATTATTTGGGGGTCCATCCATGGCGAAGAGTTTAGACACTTGGATAAGATAAGGAACACAGCCATTATAAAGAAATCACATTAGGATTCTGTTTTTAACCTGTTCCTTAAAACACTAGAGCTTACGAAGTCTATTGGAGGCAGAAGTAGTCACGGGTATCTTAGGGTTAGTGTTAGGGTTATGGTTAGTGTTAGGGTACGGTTTAGGGTACGGGTTCGGTTAAGTGTTCGGGTACGGCGTAGGGTATGCGTTAGATTTAGGGTTTGGGTTATTTTTTGGGTTAGGGCTCGGTTTAGGATACGGGTTAGGAGTAGGGTACGTGTTAGGGTTAGGGTAGGGGTTAGGCTTAGGGTATGCGTTAGGGTTAGGGTAGGGGTTAGGCTTAGGATATGCGTTAGGGTTAGGGTAGTTATTAAACCTATCCCAATCTCTAGATCCCCCTTAGCACGTAAAGGAATATAATTTGGGGGTCCAGCAATGGAGAAGAGATTAGACACTGGGATAAAATAAGGAACACACCCATTATAAAGAAATCACAATAGGATTCTCTTTTTAACCTGTTCCTTAAAACACTAGTGCTTAGGAAATCTATTGGAGGTAGAAGCAGTGAAGGGTAGCTTAGGGTTGGGTTTAGGGTTAGCGTTAGGGTACGGCTTAGGGTACGGGTTTGGGTAAGGGTTCGGGTACAGCGTAGGGTATGGGTTAGGGTTAGGGTTAGGGTTAGTGTTAGGGTTAGGGCTCGGTTTAGGGTACGGGTTAGGATTAGGGTACGAGTTAGTGTTAGGGTACTTATTAAACCTATCCCACTCTCTAGATAGCCCTTAGCACGTAATGGAATATTATTTGGGGGTCCAGCCATGGAGATGAGTTTAGACATTAGGATAAGATAAGGAACACACCCATTATAAAGAAATCACATTAGGATTCTCTTTTTAACCTCTTCCTTAAAACACTAGTGCTTCGGAAATCTATTGCAGGCAGAAGCAGTCCTGGGTAGCTTAAGGTTAATGTTAGGGTTAGGGTTAGGGTTAGGGTACGGTTTAGGGTACGGTTTCGGGTACGGCGTAGTGTATGGGTTAGATTTAGTGTTTGGGTTATTTTTAGGGTTAGGGCTCGGTTTAGGATACAGGTTAGGAGTAGGGTACGTGTTAGGGTTAGGGTAGGTGTTAGGCTTAGGTTACGCGTTAGTGTTAGGGTAGTTATTAAACCTATCCCACACTGTAGATACCCCTTAGCACGTAAAGGAATATAATTTGGGGTTCCAGCAATGGAGAAGAGTTTAGACACTAGGATAAAATAAGGAACACACCCATTATAAAGAAATCACATTAGGATTCTCTTTTTAACCTGTTCCTTAAATCACTAGTGCTTAGGAAATCTATTGGAGGCAGAAGAAGTCAACGGTAGCTTAGGGTTACTGTTAGGGTTAGGGTTAGCATTAGGGTTAGGGTTAGGGTTAGGGTACGGCTTAGGGTACGGGTTCGGGTACGGGTTCGGGTACGGCGTAGGGTATGGGTTAGGGTTAGGGGTAGTGCTAGGGTTAGGGCTCGGTTTAGGGAACGGGTTAGTATTAGGGTACTTGTTAGGGTTAGGGTAGGGATTAGGTTTAGAGTACACGTTAGGTTTAGGGTAGGGGTTGGGATTAGGGTACGCGTTAGGGTTAGGGTAGTTATTAAGCCTATCCCACTCTCTAGATACCCCTTAGCACGTAAAGGAATATTATTTGGGGGTCCAGCCATTTAGAAGCGTTTAGAAACTAGGATAAAAGTAGGAACACACCCATTATAAAGAAATCACATTAGGATTCTCTTTTTAACCTGTTCCTTAAAACACTAGTGCTTAGGAAATCTATTGGAGGTAGAAGCAGTGAAGGGTAACTTAGGGTTAGGTTTAGAGTTAGCGTTAGGGTACGGCTTAGGGTACGGGTTTGGGTAAGGCTTCGGGTACAGAGTAGGGTATGGGTTAGGGTTAGGGTTAGGGTTAGTGTTAGGGTTAGGGCTCGGTTTAGGGTACGGGTTAGGATTAGGGTACGAGTTAGGGTTAGGGTAGGGGTGAGGGTTAGGGTACGGATTAGGGTGAGGGTAGTTATTAAACCTATCCCAGTCTCTAGATACCCCTTAGCACGTAATGGAATATTATTTGGGGGTCCAGCCATGGAGATGAGTTTAGACATTAGGATAAGATAAGGAACACACTCATTATAAGAAATCACATTAGGATTCTCTTTTTAACCTGTTCCTTAAAACACTAGTGCTTAGGAAATGTACTGGAGGCAGAGGCAATCAAGGGTAGCTTAGGGTTAGTGTTAGGGTTAGGTTTAGGGTTAGGGTTAGGTTTAGGGTTAGGGTACGGCTTAGTGTACGGGTTCGGGTACGGGTTCGTGTACTGCATAGGGTATGGGTTAGGGTTAGGGTTAAGGTTAGTGTTAGGGTTAGGGCTCGGTTTAGGGAACGGGTTAGGATTAGGGTACTTGATAGGGTTTGGGTAGGGGTTAGAGTTAGAGTACGTGTTAGGTTTAGGGTAGGGTTTAGAGTTAGGGTACGCGTTAGGGTTAGGGTAGTTATTAAACCTATCCCAGTCTCTAGATACCCTTAGCACGTAAAGGAATATTATTTGGGGGTCCAGCCATGGAGAAGAGTTTAGACTCTAGGATAAGATAAGGAACACAGCCATTATAAAGAAATCACATTAGGATTCTCTTTTTAACCTGTTCCTTAAAACACTAGTGTTTAGGAAATCTATTGGAGGCAGAAGCAGTCATGGGTAGCTTAGGGTTAATGTTAGGGTTAGGGTTAGGGTTAGGGTTCGGTTTAGGGTACGGTTTCGGGTATGGCGTTGGGTATGGGTTAGATTTAGGGTTTGGGTTATTTTTAGGGTTAGGGCTCGGTTTAGGATACGGGTTAGGAGTAGGGTACGTGTTAGGGTTAGGGTAGGGGTTAGGCTTAGGGTATGCGTTAGGGTTAGGGTAGGGGTTAGGCTTAGGTTATGCGTTAGGGTTAGGGTAGTTATTAAACCTATCCCAATCTCTAGATCCCCCTTAGCACGTAAAGGAATATAATTTGGGGGTCCAGCAATGGAGAAGAGATTAGACACTGGGATAAAATAAGGAACACACCCATTATAAAGAAATCACAATAGGATTCTCTTTTTAACCTGTTCCTTAAAACACTAGTGCTTAGGAAATCTATTGGAGGTAGAAGCAGTGAAGGGTAGCTTAGGGTTGGGTTTAGGGTTAGCGTTAGGGTACGGCTTAGGGTACGGGTTTGGGTAAGGGTTCGGGTACAGCGTAGGTTATGGGTTAGGGTTAGGGTTAGGGTTAGTGTTAGGGTTAGGGCTCGGTTTAGGGTACGGGTTAGGATTAGGGTACGAGTTAGTGTTAGGGTACTTATTAAACCTATCCCACTCTCTAGATAGCCCTTAGCACGTAATGGAATATTATTTGGGGGTCCAGCCATGGAGATGAGTTTAGACATTAGGATAAGATAAGGAACACACCCATTATAAAGAAATCACATTAGGATTCTCTTTTTAACCTCTTCCTTAAAACACTAGTGCTTCGGAAATCTATTGCAGGCAGAAGCAGTCCTGGGTAGCTTAAGGTTAATGTTAGGGTTAGGTTTAGGGTTAGGGTACGGTTTAGGGTACGGTTTCGGGTACGGCGTAGTGTATGGGTTAGATTTAGTGTTTGGGTTATTTTTAGGGTTAGGGCTCGGTTTAGGATACAGGTTAGGAGTAGGGTACGTGTTAGGGTTAGGGTAGGGGTTAGGCTTAGGTTACGCGTTAGTGTTAGGGTAGTTATTAAACCTATCCCACTCTCTAGATACCCCTTAGCACGTAAAGGAATATAATTTGGGGTTCCAGCAATGGAGAAGAGTTTAGACACTAGGATAAAATAAGGAACACACCCATTATAAAGAAATCACATTAGGATTCCCTTTTTAACCTGTTCCTTAAAACACTAGTGCTTAGGAAAATATTGGAGGCAGAAGCAGTGAAGTGTAGCTTAGGGGTAGGTTTAGGGTTAGGGTACGGTTTCGGGTTCGGCGTAGGGTATGCGTTAGGGTTAGGGTTAGGGTTAGTGTTAGGGTTAGGGCTCGGTTTAGGGTACGGGTTAGGATTAGCGTACGTGTTAGGGTTAGGGTTAGGATTAGGGTTAGGGTACGGATTAGGGTTAGGGTAGTTATTAAACCTATCCCACTCTCTAGATACCCCTTAGCACATAATGGAATATTATTTGGGGGTCCAGTCATGGAGAACAGTTTAGACATTAGGATAAGATAAGGAACACACCCATTATAAAGAAATCACATTAGGATTCTCTTTTTAACCTGTTCCTTAAAACACTAGTGCTTAGGAAATCTATTGGAGGTAGAAGCAGTGAAGGGTAGCTTAGGGTTAGGTTTAGGGTTAGCGTTTGGGTACGGCTTATGGTACGGGTTTGGGTAAGGGTTCGGGTACAGCGTAGGGTATGGGTTACGGTTAGGGATAGGGTTAGTGTTAGGGTTAGGGCTCGGTTCAGGGTACGGGTTAGGATTAGAGTATGTGTTATGGTTAGGGTAGGGGTTAGGGTTTGGATACGGATTAGGGTTGGGTTAGTTATTAAACCTATCCCACTCTCTAGATACCCCTTAGCACGTAAAGGAATATTATTTGGGGGTCCAGCTATGGAGAAGAGTTTAGACCCTAGGATAAATAAGGAACACACCCATTATAAAGAAATCACATTAGGATTCTCTTTTTAACCTGTACCTTAAAACACTAGTGCTTAGGAAATCTACTGGAGGCAGAAGCAGTCAAGGGTAGCTTACGGTTAGGGTTAGGGTTAGGGTTAGGGTACGGCTTAGGGTAAGGGTTCGGGTACGGTTTCGGGTACGGCGTAGGGTATGGGTTAGGGTTAGGGGTAGTGCTAGGGTTAGGGCTCGGTTTAGGGAACGGGTTAGTATTAGGTTACATGTTAGGATTAGGGTAGGGATTAGGGTTAGGGTTAGGGTTAGGGTTAGGGTTAGGGTTAGGGTTAGGGTTAGGGTTAGGGCTCGGTTTAGGGTACGAGTTATGATTAGGGTACGAGTTAGGGTTAGGGTAGGGGTGAGGGTTAGGGTACGGATTAGGGTTAGGGTAGTTATTAAACCTATCCCACTCTCTAGATACCCCTTAGCACATAACGGAATATTATTTGTGGGTCCAGGCATGGAGATGAGTTTAGACATTAGGATAAGATAAGGAACACACCCATTATAAAGAAATCACATTAGGATTCTCTTTTTAACCTGTTCCTTAAAACACTAGTGCTTAGGAAATGTATTGGAGGCAGAGGCAATCAAGGGTAGCTTAGGGTTACTGTTAGGGTTAGGGTTAGGGTTAGGGTTAGGGTTAGGTTTAGGGTTAGGGTACAGCTTAGTGTACGGGTTCGGGTACGGGTTCGTGTACTGCGTAGGGTATGGGTTAAGGTTACGGTTAGGGTTAGTGTTAGGGTTAGAGCTGGGTTTAGGGTACGGGTTAGGATTAGGGTACGAGTTAGGGTTAGGGTAGTTATTAAGCCTATCCCACTCTCTAGATACCCCTTAGCACGTAAAGGAATATTATTTGGGGGTCCAGCAATGGAGAAGAGTTTAGACACTAGGATAAGATAAGGAACACACCCATTATAAAGAAATCACATTAGGATTCTCTTTTTAACCTGTTCCTTAAAACACTAGCGCTTAGGAAATCTATTGGAGGTAGAAGCAGTGAAGGGTAGCTTAGGGTTGGGGTTAGGTTTACCGTTAGGGTAAGGCTTAGGATATGGGTTTGGGTAAGGGTTCGGGTACAGCGTAGGGTATGGGTTAGGGTTAGGGTTAGGGTTAGTGTTAGGGTTAGGGCTCGGTTTAGGGCACGGGTTAGGATTAGCGTACGTGTTAGGGTTCGGGTAGGGGTAAGGGTTAGGGTACGGATTAGGGTTAGGGTAGTTATTAAACCTATCCCACTCTCTTGATACCCCTTAGCACGTAATGGAATATTATTTGGGGGTCCAGCCATGGAGAACAGTTTAGACATTAGGATAAGATAAGGAACACACCCATTATAAAGAAATCACATTAGGATTCTCTTTTTAACCTCTTCCTTAAAACACTAGTGCTTCGGAAATCTATTGCAGGCAGAAGCAGTCATGGGTAGCTTAAGGTTAATGTTAGGTTTAGGGTTAGGGTTAGGGTACGGTTTAAGGTACGGTTTCGGGTACGGCGTACGGTATGGGTTAGATTTAGTGTTTGGGTTATTTTTAGGGTTAGGTCTCGGTTTAGGATACAGGTTAGGAGTAGCGTACGTGATAGGGTTAGGGTAGGGGTTAGGCTTAGGGTACGCGTTAGGGTTAGGGTAGTTATTAAACCTATCCCACTCTCTAGATACCCTTTAGCACGTAAAGGAATATAATTTGGGGTTCCAGCAATGGAGAAGTGTTTAGACACTAGGATAAAATAAGGAAAACACCCATTATAAAGAAATCACATTAGGATTCTCTTTTTAACCTGTTCCTTAAAACACTAGTGCTTAGGAAAATATTGGAGGCAGAAGCAGTGAAGTGTAGCTTAGGGGTAGGTTTAGGGTTAGGGTACGGTTTCGGGTCGGCGTAGGGTATGCGTTAGGGTTAGAGTTAGGGTTAGTGTTAGCGTTAGGGCTCGGTTTAGGGAACGGGTTAGTATTAGGGTACTTGATAGGGTTAGGGTAGGGGTTAGGGTTAGAGTACGCGTTAGGTTTAGGGTAGTGTTTAGGGTTAGGGTACGCGTTAGGGTTAGGGTAGTTATTAAGCCTATCCCACTCTCTAGATACCCCTTAGCACGTAATGGAATATTATTTGGGGTTCCATCCATGGAGAACAGTTTAGACTTTAGGATAAGATAAGGAACACACCCATTATAAAGAAATCACATTAGGATTCTCTTTTTATCCTGTTCCTTAAAACACTAGTGCTTAGGAAATCTATTGGAGGTAGAAGCAGTCAAGGGTAGCTTAGGGTTACTGTTAGGGTTAGGGTTAGGTTTAGGGTAAGGGTTAGGGTACGATTTAGGGTACGGGTTCGAGTACGGCGTAGGGTATGGGTTAGATTTAGGGTTTGGGTTATTTTTAGGGTTAGGCCTCGGTTTAGGATACGGGTTAGGAGTAGGGTACGTGTTAGGGTTAGGGTAGGGGTTAGGCTTAGGGTACGAGTTAGGGTTAGGGTAGTTATTAAACCTATCCCACTCTCTAGATCCCCCTTAGGACGTAAAGGAATATAATTTGGGGGTCCAGCAATGGAGAAGAGTTTAGACACTAGGATAAGATAAGGAACACACCCATTGTAAAGAAATCACATTAGGATTCTGTTTTTAACCTGTTCCTTAAAACACTAGTGCTTAGGAAATCTATTGGAGGCAGAAGCAGTCAAGGGTAGCTTAGGGGTAGGGTTAGGGTTAGGGTTAGGGTTAGGTTTAGGGTTAGGGTACGGCTTAGTTAACGGGTTTGTGTACGGGTTCGTGTACTGCGTAGGGTATGGGTTAGAGTTAGGGTTAGGGTTAGTGTTAGGGTTAGGGATCGGTTTAGGGTACGGGTTAGGATTAGGGTACATGTTAGTGTTAGGGTAGGGGTTAGGGTTAGGGTACGCGTTAGGGTAAGGGTAGTTATTAAACCTATCCCACGCTCTAGATACCCCTTGGCACGAAAAGAAATATTATTTGGGGGTCCAGCCATGGAGAAGAGTTTAGACACTAGGATAAAATAAGGAACACACCCATTATAAAGAAATCACGTTAGGATTCTCATTTTAACCTGTTCCTTAACACACTAGTGCTTAGGAAATCTATTGGAGGCAGAAGCAGTGAAGCGTAGCATAGGGTCAGGGTTAGGGTTTGGGTACGGCTTAGGTTACGGGTTCGGGTACGGGTTCGGGTATGGCGTAGGTTATGGGTTAGTGTTAGGGTTAGTGTTAGGGTTAGGGTTCGGTTTAGGGAACGGGTTAGGATTAGGGTACTTGTTAGGGTTAGGGTAGGGGTTAGGGTTAGAGTGCACGTTAGGTTTATTGTAGGGGTTAGGGTTAGGGTACGCGTTAGGGTTAGGGTAGTTATTAAACCTATCCCACTCTCTAGATACCCCTTAGCACGTAAAGGAGTCCATCCATGGCGAAGAGTTTAGACACTTGGATAAGATAAGGAACACAGCCATTATAAAGAAATCACATTAGGATTCTGTTTTTAACCTGTTCCTTAAAACACTAGAGCTTACGAAGTCTATTGGAGGCAGAAGTAGTCACGGGTATCTTAGGGTTAGTGTTAGGGTTATGGTTAGGGTTAGGGTACGGTTTACGGTACGGGTTCGGGTAAGTGTTCGGGTACGGCGTAGGGTATGCGTTAGATTTAGGGTTTGGGTTAGTGTTAGGGTGAGGGCTCGGTTTAGGATACGGGGTAGGATTAGGGTACGTGTTAGGGTGAGGGTAGGGGTTAGGCTTAGGATACGCGTTAGGGTTAGGGTAGTTATTAAACCTATCCAACTCTCTAGATACCCCTTAGCACCTAAAGGAATATTATTTGGGGGTCCAGCCATGGAGAAGTGTTTAGACACTAGGATAAGATAAGGAACACACCCATTATAAAGAAATCACATTAGGATTCACTTTTTAACCTGTACCTTAAAACACTAGTGCTTAGGAAATCTACTGGAGGCAGAAGCAGTCAAGGTTAGCTTACGGTTAGGGTTAGCGTTAGGGTACGGCTTAGGGTACGGGTTCGGGTACGGGTTCGGGTACGGCGTAGGGTATGGGTTAGGGTTAGGGTTAGTGTTAGGGTTAGGGCTCGGTTTAGGGAACGGGTTAGGATTAGGGTACTTGTTAGGGTTAGGGTAGGGGTTAGGGTTAGAGTGCGCGTTAGGTTTAGTGTAGGGGTTAGGGTTAGGGTACGCGTTAGGGTTAGGGTAGTTATTAAACCTATCCCACTCTCTAGATACCCCTTAGCACGTAAAGGAATATTATTTGGGGGTCCATCAATGGCGAAGAATTTAGACACTTGGATAAGATAAGGAACACAGCCATTATAAAGAAATCACATTAGGATTCTCTTTTTAACCTGTTCCTTAAAACACTAGAGCTTACGAAGTCTATTGGAGGCAGAAGTAGTCACGGGTATCTTAGGGTTAGTGTTAGGGTTATGGTTAGGGATAGGGTACGGTTTAGGTTACGGGTTCGGGTAAGTGTTCGGGTACGGCGTAGGGTATGCGTTAGATTTAGGGTTTGGGTTAGTGTTAGGTTGAGGGCTCGGTTTAGGATACGGGGTAGGATTAGGGTACGTGTTAGGGTGAGGGTAGGGGTTAGGCTTAGGATACGCGTTAGGGTTAGGGTAGTTATTAAACCTATCCCACTCTCTAGATACCCCTAGCACGTAAAGGAATATTATTTGGGGGTCCAGCCATGGAGAAGAGTTTAGACACTAGGATAAGATAAGGAACACACCCATTATAAAGAAATCACATTAGGATTCTCTTTTTATCCTGTTCCTTAAAACACTAGCGCTGAGGAAATCTATTGGAGGAAGAAGCAGTGAAGGGTAGCTTAGGGTTGGGTTTAGGTTTAGCGTTAGGGTAAGGCTTAGGATATGGGTTTGGGTAAGGGTTCGGGTACAGCGTAGGGTATGGGTTAGGGTTAGGGTTAGGGTTAGTGTTAGGGTTAGGCCTCGGTTTAGGGCACGGGTTAGGATTAGCGTACGTGTTAGGGTTCGGGTAGGGGTAAGGGTTAGGGTACGGATTAGGGTTAGGGTAGTTATTAAACCTATCCCACTCTCTAGATACCCCTTAGCACGTAATGGAATATTATTTGGGGGTCCAGCCATGGAGAACAGTATAGACATTAGGATAAGATAAGGAACACACCCATTATAAAAAAATCACATTAGGATTCACTTTTTAACCTGTTCCTTAAAACACTAGTGCTTAGGAAATCTATTGGAGGCTGAAGAATTCAAGGGTAGCTTAGGGTTACTGTTAGGGTTAGGGTTAGGGTTAGGGTAAGGGTTAGGGTACGGTTTAGGTTACGGGTTTGGATACGGCGTAGGGTATGGGTTAGATTTTGGGTTTGGGTTATTTTTAGGGTTAGGCCTCGGTTTAGGTTACGGGTTAGGTGTAGGGTACGTGTTAGGGTTAGGGTAGGGGTTAGGCTTAGGATACGCGTTAGGGTTAGGGTAGTTATTAAACCTATCCCACTCTCTAGCTACCCCTTAGCACGTAAAGGAATATTATTTGGGGGTCCAGCCATGGAGAAGAATTTGGACACTAGGATAAGATAAGGAACACACCCATTATAAAGAAATCACATTAGGATTCTCTTTTTCACCTGTTCCTTAAAACACTAGTGCTTAGGAAATCTATTGGAGGCTGAAGCAGTCAAGGGTAGCATAGGGTAGGGTTAGGGTTAGGGTTAGGGTACGGCTTAGGTTACGGGTTCGGGTACGGGTTCGGGTACGGCGTAGGGTATGGGTTAGGGTTAGGGTTAGGGTTAGTGTTATGGTTAGTGCTCGGTTTAGGGTACGGGTTAGGATTATGGTATGTGTTAGGGTTAGGGTAGGGGTTAGGGTTAGGGTACGGATTAGGGTTGGGGTAGTTATTAAACCTATCCCACTGTCTAGATACCCCTTAGCACGTAAAGGAATATTATTTGGGGGTCCAGCCATGGAGAAGATTTTAGACACTAGGATAAGATAAGGAACACACCCAATATAAAGAAATCACATTAGGATTCTCTTTTTAACCTGTACCTTAAAACACTAGTGCTTAGGAAATCTACTGAAGGCAGAAGCAGTCAAGGGTAGCTTACGGTTAGGGTTAGGGTTAGGGTTAGGGTTAGGGTTAGGGTTAGGTTACGGCTTAGGGTACGGGTTCGGGTACGGGTTCGGTTACGGCGTAGGGTATGGGTTAGGGTTAGGGGTAGTGCTAGGGTTAGGGCTCGGTTTAGGGTACGGGTTAGGATTAAGGTACGTGTTAGTTTTAGGGTAGGGGTTAGGGTTAGGGTACGCGTTAGGGTAAGGGTAGTTATTAAAGCTATCCCACGCTCTAGATACCCCTTAGCACGTAAAGAAATATTATTTGGGGGTCCAGCCATGGAGAAGAGTTTAGACACTAGGATAAAATAAGGAACACACCCATTATAAAGAAATCACATTAGGATTCTCTTTTTAACCTGTTCCTTAACACACTAGTGCTTAGGAAATCTATTGGAGGCAGAAGCAGTGAAGCGTAGCATAGGGATAGGGTTAGGGTGAGGGTTAGGTTACGGGTTAGGATTAGGGTATGTGTTAGGGTTAGGGTAGGGGTTAGGGTTAGGGTACGGGTTAGGGTTGGGGTAGTTATTAAACTTATCCCACTCTCTAGATGCCCCATAGCACGTAAAGGAATATTACTTGGGGGACCAGCCATGGAGAAGAGTTTAGACATTAGGATAAGATAAGGAACACAACCATTATAAAGAAATCACATTAGGATTCTGTTTTTAACCTGTTCCTTAAAACACTAGTGCTTAGGAAATCTATTGGAGGAAGAAGCAGTCAAGGGTAGCTTAGGGTTAGGGTTATGGTTAGGGTTAGGGTTAGGGTACGGCTTAGGGTACAGATTCGGGTACGGCGTAGGGTGTGGTTTAGGGTTAGGGTTAGGGTTAGGGCTCGGTTTAGGATACGGGTTAGGATTAGGGTACTTGTTAGGGTTAGGGTAGGGGTTAGGGTTAGGTCACGCGTTAGGGTTAGGGTAGGGGTTAGTGTTAGGTTACGCGTTAGGGTTAGGGTAGTTATTAAACGTATCCCACTCTCTAGACACCCCGTAGCAAGTAAAGGAATATTATTTGGGGGTCCAGCCATGGAGAAGAATTTGGACACTAGGATAAGATAAGGAACACACCCATAATAAAGAAATCACATTAGGATTCCCTTTTTAACCTGTTCCTTACAACACTAGTGCTTAGGAAATCTATTGGAGGCAGAACCAGTCAATGGTAGCTTAGTGTTAGGGTTCGGGTTAGGGTTAGGTTTTGGTTTAGGGTACGGGTTCGGGTACGTGTTCGGGTACGGCGTAGGGTATGGGTTAGATTTAGGGGTTGGGTTAGTGTTAGGGTTAGGGCTCGGTTTAGGATACGGGTTAGGAGTAGGTTACGTGTTAGGGTTAGGGTAGGGTTTAGGGTTAGGGTACGCGTTAGGGTTAGGGTAGTTATTAAACCTATCCCACTCTCTAGATACCCCTTAGCACGTAAAGGAATATTATTTGGGGGTCCAGCCATGGAGAAGAATTTAGACACTAGGATAAGATAAGGAACACACCCATTATAAAGAAATCACATTAGGATTCTCTTTTTAACCTGTTCCTTAAAACACTAGTGCTTAGGAAATCTATTGGAGGCTGAAGCAGGCAAGGGTAGCATAGGGTAGGGTTAGGGTTAGGGTTAGGGTTAGGGTACGGCTTAGGTTACAGGTTCGGGTACGGGTTCGGGTAAGGCGTAGGGTATGGGTTAGGGTTAGGGGTAGTGCTAGGGTTAGGGCTCGGTTTAGGGAACGGGTTAGTATTAGGGTAATTGTTAGGGTTAGGGTAGGGATTAGGTTTAGAGTACACGTTAGGTTTAGGGTATGGGTTGGGGTTAGGGTACGCGTTAGGGTTAGGGTAGTTATTAAGCCTATCCCACTCTCTAGATACCCCTTAGCACGTAAAGGAATATTATTTGGGGGTCCAGCCATGGAGAAGAGTTTAGACACTAGGATAAGATAAGGAACACACCCATTATAAAGAAATCACATTAGGATTCTCTTTTTAATCTGTTCCTTAAAACACTAGTGCTTAGGAAATCTATTGGAGGTAGAAGCAGTGAAGGGTAGCTTAGGGTTAGTTTTAGGGTTAGCGTTAGGGTACGGCTTAGGGTACGGGTTTGGATAAGGGTTCGGGTACAGCGTAGGGTATGGGTTAGGGTTAGGGTTAGGGTTAGTGTTAGGGTTAGGGCTCGGTTTAGGGTACGGGTTAGGATTAGGGTACGAGTTAGGGTTAGGGTAGGGGTAAGGGTTAGGGTACGGATTAGGGTTAGGGTAGTTATTAAACTTATCCCACTCTCTAGATACCCCTTAGCACGTAAAGGAATATTATTTGGGGGTCCAGCCATGGAGATGAGTTTAGACATTAGGATAAGATAAGGAACACACCCATTATAAAGAAATCACATTAGGATTCTCTTTTTAACCTCTTCCTTAAAACACTAGTGCTTAGGAAATCTATTGGAGGCAGAAGCAGTCAAGGGTAGCTTAGGGTTACTGTTAGGGTTAGGTTTAGGGTTAGGGTTAGGGTACGGTTTATGGTATGGGTTCGGGTATGGCGTAGGGCATGGGTTAGATTTAGGGTTTGGGTTATTTTTAGGGTTAGGCCTCGGTTTAGGATACGGGTTAGGAGTAGGGTACGTGTTAGCGTTAGGGTAGGGGTTAGGCTTAGGGTACGCGTTAGGTTTAGGGTAGTTATTAAACGTATCCCACTCTCTAGATACACTTTAGCACGTAAAGGAATATAATTTGGGGGTCCAGCAATGGAGAAGAGTTTAGACACTAGGATAAGATAAGGAACACACCCATTATAAAGAAATCACATTAGGATTCTGTTTTTAACCTGTTCCTTAAAACACTAGTGCTTAGGAATTGTATTGGAGGCAGAGGCAATCAAGGGAAGCTTTGGGTTAGGGTTAGGGTTAGGGTTAGGGTTAGGTTTAGGGTTAGGGTACGGCTTAGTGTACGGGTTCGTGTACGGGTTCGTGTACTGCGTAGGGTATGGGTTAGGGTTAGGGTTAGGGTTAGTGTTAGGGTTAGGGCTCGGTTTAGGGTACGGGTTAGGATTAGGATACGTGTTAGTGTTAGGGTAGGGGTTAGGGTTATGGTACGCGTTAGGGTAAGGGTAGTTATTAAACCTATCCCACGCTCTAGATACCCCTTAGCACGTAAAGAAATATTATTTTGAGGTCCAGCCTTGGAGAAGAGTTTAGACACTAGGATAAGATAAGGAACACACCCATTATAAAGAATTAACATTAGGATTCCCTTTTTAACCTGTACCTTAAAAAACTAGTGCTAAGGAAATCTACTGCAGGCAGAAGCAGTCAAGTGTAGCTTACGATTAGGGTTAGCGTTAGGGTTAGGGTACGGCTTAGGGTACGGTTTCGGGTACGGGTTCGGGTATTGCGTAGGGTATGGGTTAGGGTTAAGGGTAGTGCTGGGTTAGGGCTCGGTTTAGGGAACGGGTTAGTATTAGGTTACATGTTAGGGTTATGGTAGGGATTAGGGTTAGAGTACGCATTAGGTTTAGGGTAGGGGTTAGGGTTAGGGTACGCGTTAGAGTTAGGGTAGTTATTAAGCCGATCCCAATCTCTAGATACCCGTTAGCACGTAAAGGAATATTATTTGGGGGTCCAGCCATGGAGAAGGGTTTAGACACTAGGATAAGATAAGGAACACACCCATTATAAAGAAATCACATTAGGATTCTCTTTTTAACCTGTTCCTTAAAACACTAGTGCTTAGGAAATCTATTGGAGGTAGAAGCAGTGAAGGGTAGCTTAGGGTTGGGGTTAGGGTACAGCTTAGGGTACGGGTTTGGGTAAGGGTTCGGGTACAGCGTAGGGTATGGGTTAGGGTTAGGGTTAGGTTTAGGGTTAGTGTTAGGGTTAGGGCTCGTTTTAGGGTACGGGTTAGGATTAGGATACGAGTTAGGGTTAGGGTAGTTATTAAACCTATCCCACTCTCTAGATAGCCCTTAGCACGTAATGGAATATTATTTGGGGGTCCAGCAATGGAGAAGAGTTTAGACACTAGGATAAAATAAGGAACACACCCATTATAAAGAAATCACATTAGGATTCTCTTTTTAACCTGTTCCTTAAAACACTAGTGCTTAGGAAAACTATTGGAGGCAGAAGGAGTCAGGGTAGCTTAGGGGTAGGTTTAGGGTTAGGGTACGGTTTCGGTTACGGCGTAGGGTATGCGTTAGGGTTAGGTTTAGGGTTAGGGTTAGGGTTAGGGTTAAGGTTTGGGTACGGCTTAGGGTACGGGTTCGGGTACAGGTTTGGGTACGGCGTAGGGTATGGGTTT
Source organism: Eschrichtius robustus (assembly GCF_028021215.1). NCBI lineage: Eukaryota > Metazoa > Chordata > Mammalia > Artiodactyla > Eschrichtiidae > Eschrichtius > Eschrichtius robustus. The sequence continues at coordinate 23,150,118 of NC_090827.1, read as the reverse complement.
GGGTTAGGGTTAGGGTTAGGGGTAGGGCTCGGTTTAGGGTACGGGTTAGGATTAGGGTACGTGTTAGGGTTAGGGAAGGGGTTAGGGTTAGGGTACGGATTAGGGTTGGGGTAGTTATTAAACTTATCCCACTCTCTAGATGCCCCATAGCACGTAAAGGAATATTACTTGGGGGACCAGCCATGGAGAAGAGTTTAGACATTAGGATAAGATAAGGAACACAACCATTATAAAGAAATCACATTAGGATTCTCTTTTTAACCTGTTCCTTAAAACACTAGTGCTTAGGAAATCTATTGGAGGTAGAAGCAGTGAATGGTAGCTTAGGGTTGGGGTTAGGGTTAGCTTTAGGGTACGGCTTAGGGTACGGGTTAGGATTAGCGTACATGTTAGGGTTCGGGTAGGGGTAAGGGTTAGGGTACGGATTAGGGTTAGTGTAGTTATTAAAACTATCCCACCCTCTTGATACCCCATAGAACGTAATGGAATATTATTTGGGGGTCCAGCCATGGAGAACAGTTTAGACATTAGGATAAGATAAGGAACACACCCATTATAAAGAAATCACATTAGGATTCACTTTTTAACCACTTCCTTAAAACACTAGTGCTTAGGAAATCTATTGGAGGCAGAAGCAGTCAAGGGTAGCTTAGGGTTACTGTTAGGTTTAGGGTTAGGGTTAGGGTTAGGGTTACGGTACGGTTTAGGGTACGGGTTCTTGTACGGCGTAGGGTATGGGTTAGATTTAGGGTTTGGGTTATTTTTAGGGTTAGGCCTCGGTTTAGGATACGGGTTAGGAGTAGGGTACGTGTTAGGGTTAGGGTAGGGGTTAGGCTTAGGGTACGCGTTAGGGTTAGGGTAGTTATTAAACCTATCCCACTCTCTAGATACCCTTTAGCACGTAAAGGAATATAATTTGGGGGTCCAGCAATGGAGAAGAGTTTAGACACTAGGATAAAATAAGGAACACACCCATTATAAAGAAATCACATTAGGATTCTCTTTTTAACCTGTTCCTTAAAACTATAGTGCTTAGGAAATCTATTGGAGGCAGAAGCAGTCAAGGGTAGCTTAGGGGTAGGTTTAGGGTTAGGATACGGTTTCAGGTACGGCGTAGGTTATGCGTTAGGGTTAGGGTTAGGGTTTGTGTTAGGGTTAGGGCTCGGTTTAGGGTACGGGTTAGGATTAGGGTACGTGTTAGTGTTAGGGTAGGGGTTAGGTTTAGGTTACGCGTTAGGGTAAGGTTAGTTATTAAACCTATCCCACGCTCTAGATACCCCTTAGCACGTAAAGAAATATTGTTTGGGGGTCCAGCCTTGGAGAAGAGTTTAGACACTAGGATAAGATAAGGAACACACCCATTATAAAAAATTAACATTAGGATTCCCTTTTAACCTGTACCTTAAAAAACTAGTGCTTAGGAAATCTACTGGAGGCAGAAGCAGTCAAGGGTAGCTTACGGTTAGGGTTAGGGTTAGGGTTAGGGTACGGCTTAGGGTACGGGTTCGGGTACGGGTTCGGGTACGGCGTAGGGTATGGGTTAGGGTTAGGGGTAGTGCTAGGGTTAGGGCTCGGTTTAGGGAACGGGTTAGTATTAGGGTACTTGTTAGGGTTAGGGAAGGGATTAGGTTTAGAGTACACGTTAAGTTTAGGGTAGGGGTTGGGGTTAGGGTACGCGTTAGGGTTAGGGTAGTTATTAAGCCTATCCCACTCTCTAGATACCCCTTAGCACGTAAAGGAATATTATTTGGGCGTCCAGCCATGGAGAAGAGTTTAGACACTAGAATAGGATAAGGAACACACCCATTATAAAGAAATCACATTAGGATTCTCTTTTTAACCTGTTCCTTAAAACACTAGTGCTTAGGAAATCTATTGGATGTAGAAGCAGTGAAGGGTAGCTTAGGGTTAGGTTTAGGGTTAGCGTTAGGGTACGACTTAGGGTACGGGTTTGGGTAAGTGTTCGGGTACAGCGTAGGGTATGGGTTAGGGTTAGGGTTAGTGTTAGGGTTAGGGCTCGGTTTAGGGTACGGGTTAGGATTAGGGTACGAGTTAGGGTTAGGGTAGGGGTGAGGGTTAGGGTACGGATTAGGGTTAGGGTAGTTATTAAACCTATCCCACTCTCTAGATACTCCTTAGCACGTAATGGAATATTATTTGGGGGTCCAGCCATAGAGAACAGTTTAGACATTAGGATAAGATAAGGAACACACCCATTATAAAGAAATCACATTAGGATTCAATTTTTAACCTGTTCCTTAAAACACTAGTGCTTAGGAAATCTATTGGAGGCAGAAGCAGTCATGGGTAGCTTAGGGGTAGGTTTAGGGTTAGGGTACGGTGTCCGGTACGGCGTAGGGTATGCGTTAGGTTTAGGGTTAGGGTTAGTGTTAGGGTTAGGGCTCGGTTTAGGGAACGGGTTAGTATTAGGGTACTTGATAGGGTTAGGGTAGGGGTTAGGGTTAGAGTACGCGTTAGGTTTAGGGTAGGGTTTAGGGTTAGGGTACGCGTTACGGTTAGGGTAGTTATTAAACCTATCCCAGTCTCTAGATACCCTTAGCACGTAAAGGAATATTATTTGGGGGTCCAGCCATGGAGAAGAGTTTAGACTGTAGGATAAGACAAGGAACACAGCCATTATAAAGAAATCACATTAGGATTCTCTTTTTAACCTGTTCCTTAAAACACTAGTGCTTAGGAAATCTATTGGAGGCAGAAGCAGTCATGGGTAGCTTAGGGTTAATGTTAGGGTTAGGGTTAGGGTACGGTTTAGGGTACGGTTTCGGGTACGGCGTAGGGTATGGGTTAGATTTAGGGTTTGGGTTATTTTTAGGGTAAGGGCTCGGTTTAGGATACGGGTTAGGAGTAGGGTACGTGTTAGGGTTAGGGTAGGGGTTAGGCTTAGGGTACGCGTTAGGGTTAGGGTAGTTATTAAACCTATCCCACTCTCTAGATCCCCCTTAGCACGTAAAAGAATATAATTTGGGGGTCCAGCAATGGAGAAGAGTTTAGACACTAGGATAAAATAAGGAACACACCCATTATAAAGAAATCACATTAGGATTCCCTTTTTAACCTGTTCCTTAAAACACTAGTGCTTAGGAAAACTATTGGAGGCAGAAGGAGTCAAGGGTAGCTTAGGGGTAGGTATAGGGTTAGGGTACGGTTTCGGGTACGGCGTACGGTATGCGTTAGGGTTAGGGTTATGGTTAGTGTTAGGGTTAGGGCTCGGTTTAGGGTACGGGTTAGGATTAGCGTACGTGTTAGGGTTAGGTTAGGGGTAAGGGTTAGGGTACGGATTAGGGTTAGGGTAGTTATTAAACCTATCCCACTCTCTAGATACCCCTTAGCACGTAATGGAATATTATTTGGGGGTCCAGCCATGGAGACCATTTTAGACATTAGGATAAGATAAGGAACACACCCATTATAAAGAAATCACTTTAGGATTCTCTTTTTAACCTGTTCCTTAAAACACTAGGGCTTAGGAAATCTATTGGAGGCAGAACCAGTCAAGGGTAGCTTACGGTTACTGTTAGGGTTAGGGTTAGGTTTAGGGTAAGGGTTAGAGTACGGTTTAGGGTACAGGTTCGGATACGGCGTAGGGTATGGGTTAGATTTAGGGTTTGGGTTATTTTTAGGGTTAGGCCTCGGTTTAGGATACGGGTTAGGAGTAGGGTACGTGTTAGGGTTAAGGTAGGGGTTAGGCTTAGGATACGCGGTAGGGTTAGGGTAGTTATTAAACCTATCCCACTCTCTAGATACACCTTAGCACGTAAAGGAATATAATTTGGGTGTCCAGCAATGGAGAAGAGTTTAGACACTAGGATAAGATAAGGAACACAGCCATTGTAAAGAAATCACATTAGGATTCTGTTTTTAACCTGTTCCTTAAAACACTAGTGCTCAGGAAATCTATTGGAGGCAGAAGCAGTCAAGGGTAGCTTAGTGGTAGGGTTAGGGGTAGGGTTAGGGTTAGGTTTAGGGTTAGGGTACGGCTTAGTTAACGGGTTCGGGTACGGGTTCGGGTACGGCGTAGGGTATGGGTTAGGGTTAGGGTTAGTGTTAGGGTTAGGGCTCGGTTTAGGGTACGGGTTAGGATTAAGGTACGTGTTAGTGTTAGGGTATGTGATAGGGTTAGGGTACGCGTTAGGGTAAGGGTAGTTATTAAACCTATCCCATGCTCTAGATACCCCTTAGCACGTAAAGAAATATTATTTGGGGGTCCAGCCATGGAGAAGAGTTTAGACACTAGGATAAAATAAGGAACACATCCATTATAAAGAAATCACATTAGGATTCTCTTTTTAACCTGTTCCTTAAATCACTAGTGCTTAGGAAATCTATTGGAGGCAGAAGCAGTGAAGCGTAGCATAGGGTTAGGTTTAGGGTTAGGGTTTGGGTACGGCTTAGGGTACGGGTTCGGGTACAGCTTTGGGTACGGCGTAGGGTATGGGTTTGGGTTAGGGTTAGGGTTAGGGGTAGGGCTCGGTTTAGGGTACGGGTTAGGATTAGTGTACGTGTTAGGTTTAGGGTAGGGGTTAGGGTTAGGGTACGGATTAGGATTGGGGTAGTTATTAAACTTATCCCACTCTCTAGATGCCCCATAGCACGTAAAGGAATATTACTTGGGGGACCAGCCATGGAGAAGAGTTTAGACATTAGGATAAGATAAGGAACACAACCATTATAAAGAAATCACATTAGGATTCTCTTTTTAACCTGTTCCTTAAAACACTAGTGCTTAGGAAATCTATTGGAGTCAGAATCAGTCAAGGGTAGCTTAGGGTTAGGGTTATGGTTAGGGTTAGGTTTAGGGTACGGCTTAGGCTACAGGTTCGGGTACGGCGTAGGGTGTGTTTTAGGGTTAGGGTTAGGGTTAGTGTTAGGGTTAGGGCTCGGTTTAGGATACGGGTTAGGATTAGGGTACTTTTTAGGGTTAGGGTAGGGTTTAGGGTTAGGTTACGCGTTAGGGTTAGGGTAGGGGTTAGTGTTAGGTTACGCGTTAGGGTTAGGGTAGTTATTAAACGTATCCCACTCTCTAGATACCCCGTAGCAAGTAAAGAAATATTATTTGGGGGTCCAGCCATGGAGAAGAATTTGGACACTAGGATAAGATAAGGAACACACCCATAATAAAGAAATCACATTAGGATTCTCTTTTTAACCTGTTCCTTAAAACACTAGTGCTTAGGAAATCTATTGGAGGCAGAACCAGTCATGGGTAGCTTAGTGTTAGGGTTCGGGTTAGGGTTAGGTTTAGGGTACGGTTTAGGGTACGTGTTCGGGTAAGTGTTCGGATACGGCGTAGGGTATGCGTTAGATTTAGGGTTTGGGTTAGTGTTAGGGTTAGGGCTCGGTTTAGGATACGGGGTAGGATTAGGGTACGTGTTAGGGTGAGGGTAGGGGTTAGGCTTAGGGTACGCGTTAGGGTTAGGGTAGTTATTAAACCTATCCCACTCTCTAGATACCCCTTAGCACGTAAAGGAATATAATTTGGGGGTCCAGCAATGGAGAAGAGATTAGACACTAGGATAAAATAAGGAACACAGCCATTATAAAGAAATCACATTCGGTTTCTCTTTTTAACCTGTTCCTTAAAACACTAGTGCTTAGGAAATCTATTGGAGGCAGAAGCAGTCAAGGGGAGCTTAGGGTTACTGTTAGGGTTAGGGTTAGGGTTAGGGTTAGGGTACGGTTTAGGGTACGGGTTCGTGTACGGCGTAGGGTATGGGTTAGATTTAGGGTTTGGGTTACTTTTAGGGTTAGGGCTCGGTTTAGGATACGGGTTAGGTGTAGGGTACGTGTTAGGGTTAGGGTAGGGGTTAGGCTTAGGGTAAGCGTTAGGGTTAGGGTAGTTATTAAACCTATCCCACTCTCTAGATACCCCTTAGCACGTAAAGGAATATAATTTGGGGGTCCAGCAATGGAGAAGAGTTTAGACACAAGGATAAAGTAAGGAACACACCCATTATAAAGAAATCACATTAGGATTCTCTTTTTAACCTGTTCCTTAAAACTATAGTGCTTAAGAAATCTATTGGAGGCAGAAGCAGTCAAGGGTAGCATAGGGGTAGGTTTAGGGTTAGGGTACGGTTTCAGGTACGGTGTAGGGTATGCGTTAGGGTTAGGGTTAGTGTTTGTGTTAGGGTTAGGGCTCAGTTTAGGGTACGGTTTAGGATTAGCGTACGTGTTAGGGTTAGGGTTGGGGTGAGGGTTAGGGTACGGATTAAGGTTAGGGTAGTTATTAAACCTATCCCAGTCTCTAGATACCCCTTAGCACGTAATGGAATATTATTTTGGGGTCCAGCCATGGAGAAGAGTTTAGATATTAGGATAAGATAAGGAACACACCGATTATAAAGAAATCACATTAGGATTCTCTTTTTAACCTGTTCCTTAAAACACTAGTGCTTAGGAAATCTATTGGAGGTAGAAGCAGTGAAGGGTAGCTTAGGGTTAGGTTTAGGGTTAGCGTTAGGGTACGGCTTAGGGTACGGGTTTGGGTAAGGGTTCGGGTACAGCGTAGGGTATGGGTTAGGGTTAGGGTTAGGGTTAGTGTTAGGGTTAGGGCTCGGTTTAGGGTACAGGTTAGGATTAGGATATGTGTTAGGGTTAGGTTAGGGGTTAGGGTTAGGATACGGATTAGGGTTGGGGTAGTTATTAAACCTATCCCACTCTCTAGATACCCCTTAGCACGTAAAGGAATATTATTTGGGGGTCCAGCCATGGAGAAGAGTTTAGACACTAGGATAAGATAAGGAACACACCCATTATAAAGAAATCACATTAGGATTCTCTTTTTAACCTGTACCTTAAAACACTAGTGCTTAGGAAATCTACTGGAGGCAGAAGCAGTCAAGGGTAGCTTACGGTAAGGGTTAGGGTTAGGGTTAGGGTACGCCTTAGGGTACGGGTTCGGGTACGGGTTCGGGTACGGCGTAGGGTATGGGTTAGGGTTAGGGGTAGTGCTAGGGTTAGGGCTCGGTTTAGGGAACGGGTTAGTATTAGGGTACTTGTTAGGGTTAGGGTAGGGATTAGGTTTAGAGTACACGTTAGGTTTAGGGTAGGGGTTGGGGTTAGGGTACGCGTTAGGGTTAGGATAGTTATTAAGCCTATCCCACTCTCTAGATACCGCTTAGCACGTAAAGGAATATTATTTGGGGGTCCAGCCATGGAGAAGAGTTTAGACACTAGGATAAGATAAGGAACACACCCATTATAAAGAAATCACATTAGGATTCTCTTTTTAACCTGTTCCTTAAAACACTAGTGCTTAGGAAATCTATTGGAGGTAGAAGCATTGAAGGGTAGCTTAGTGTTAGGTTTAGGGTTAGCGTTAGGGTACGGATTTGGGTAAGGTTTCGGGTACAGCGTAGGGTATGGTTTAGGTTAGGGTTAGTGTTAGGGTTAGGGCTCAGATTAGGGTACGGGTTAGGATTAGGGTACGAGTTAGGGTTAGGGTAGGGGTGAGGGTTATGGTACGGATTAGGGTTAGGGTAGTTATTAAACCTATCCCACTCTCTAGATACCCCTTAGCACGTAATGGAATATTATTTGGGGGTCCAGGCGTGGAGATGAGTTTAGACATTAGGATAAGATAAGGAACACACCCATTATAAAGAAATCACATTAGGATTCTCTTTTTTACCTGTTCCTTAAAACACTAGTGCTTAGGAAATCTATTGGAGGCAGAAGCAGTCAAGGGTAGCTTAGGGTTACTGTTAGGGTTAGGGTTAGTGTTATGGTTAGGGTACGGTTTAGGGTACGGGTTCGGGTATGGCGTAGGGTTTGGGTTTGATTTAGGGTTTGGGTTATTTTTAGGGTTAGGCCTCGGTTTAGGATACAGGTTAGGAGTAGGGTACGTGTTAGGGTTAGGGTAGGGGTTAGGCTTAGGGTACGCGTTAGGGTTAGGGTAGTTATTAAACCTATCCCACTCTCTAGATACACCTTAGCACGTAAAGGAATATAATTTGGTTGTCCAGCAATGGAGAAGTGTTTAGACACTAGGATAAGATAAGGTACACACCCAGTATAAAGAAATCACATTAGGATTCTGTTTATAACCTGTTCATTAAAACACTAGTGCTTAGGAAATGTATTGGAGGCAGAGGCAATGAAGGGTAGCTTAGGGTTACTGTTAGGGTTAGGGTTAGGGTTAGGGTTAGGGTTAGGGTACGGCTTAGTGTACGGGTTCGGGTACGGGTTCGTGTACTGCGTAGGGTATGGGTTAGGGTTACGGTTAGGGTTAGTGTTAGGGTTAGGGCTCGGTTTAGGGTACGGGTTAGGATTAGGGTACGTGTTAGTGTTAGGGTAGGGGTTAGGGTTAGGGTACGCGTTAGGGTAAGGGTAGTTATTAAACCTATCCCACGCTCTAGATACCCCTAAGCACGTAAAGAAATACTATTTGGGGGTCCAGCCTTGGAGAAGAGTTTAGACACTAGGATAAGATAAGAAACACACCCATTATAAAGAATTAACATTAGGATTCTCTTTTTAACCTGTACCTTAAAAAACTAGTGCTTAGGAAATCTACTGGAGGCAGAAGCAGTCAAGGGTAGCTTACGGTTAGGGTTAGGGTTAGGGTTAGGGTACGGCTTAGGGTACGGTTTCGGGTACGGGTTCGGGTATGGCGTAGGGTATGGGTTAGGGTTAGGGGTAGTGCTGGGTTAGGGCTCGGTTTAGGGAACGGGTTAGTATTAGGTTACATGTTAGGGTTATGGTAGGGTTTAGGGTTAGAGTACGCATTAGGTTTAGGGTAGGGGTTAGGGTTAGGGTACGCGTTAGAGTTAGGGTAGTTATTAAGCCTATCCCACTCTCTAGATACCCCTTAGCACGTAATGGAATATTATTTGGGGGTCCAGCCATGGAGAACAATTTAGACATTAGGATAAGATAAGGAACACACCCATTATAAAGAAATCACATTAGGATTCACTTTTTAACCTGTTCCTTAAAACACTAGTGCTTAGGAAATCTATTGGAGGCAGAAGATGTCAAGGGTAGCTTAGGGTTACTGTTAGGGTTAGGGTTAGGATTAGGGATAGGGTACGGTTTAGGGTACGGCGTAGGGTATGGATTAGATTTAGGGTTTGGGTTATTTTTAGGGTTAGGGCTCGGTTTAGGATACGGGTTAGGTGTAGGGTACGTGTTAGGGTTAGGGTAGGGGTTAGGCTTAGGGTACGCGTTAGGGTTAGGGTAGTTATTAAACCTATCCCACTCTCTAGATACCCCTTAGCACGTAAAGGAATATAATTTGGGGGTCCAGCAATGGAGAAGAGTTTAGACAATAGGATAAAATAAGGAACACACCCATTATAAAGAATACACATTAGGATTCTCTTTTTAACCTGTTCCTTAAAACTCTAGTGCTTAGGAAAGCTATTGGAGGCAGAAGCAGTCATGGGTAGCTTAGGGGTACGTTTAGGGTTAGGGTACGGTGTCGGGAACGGCATAGGGTATGCGTTAGGTTTAGGGTTAGGGTTAGTGTTAGGGTTAGGGCTCGGTTTAGGGAACGGGTTTGTATTAGGGTACTTCATAGGGTTAGGGTAGGGGTTAGGGTTAGAGTACGCGTTAGGTTTAGGGTAGGGTTTAGGGTTAGGGTACGCGTTAGGGTTAGGGTAGTTATTAAACCTATCGCAGTCTCTAGATACCCTTAGCACGTAAAGGAATATTATTTGGGGGTCCAGCCATGGAGAAGAGTTTAGACTGTAGGATAAGACAAGGAACACAGCCATTATAAAGAAATCACATTAGGATTCTCTTTTTAACCGGTTCCTTAAAACACTAGTGCTTAGGAAATCTATTGGAGGCAGAAGCAGTCATGGGTAGCTTAGGGTCAATGTTAGGGTTAGGGTACAGTTTAGGGTACGGTTTCAGGTACGGCATAGGGTATGGGTTAGATTTAGGGTTTGGGTTATTTTTAGGGTTAGGGCTCGGTTTAGGATACGGGTTAGGAGTAGGGTACGAGTTAGGGTTAGGGTAGGGGTTAGGCTTAGGTTATGCGTTAGGGTTAGGTTAGTTATTAAACCTATCCAACACTGTAGATCCCCCTTAGCACGTAAAGGAATATAATTTGGGGGTCCAGCAATGGAGAAGAGTTTAGACACTAGGATAAAATAAGGAACACACCCATTATAAAGAAATCACATTAGGATTCTCTTTTTAACCTGTTTCTTAAAACACTAGTGCTTAGGAAAACTATTGGAGGCAGAAGGAGTCAAGGGTAGCTTAGGGGTAGGTTTAGGGTTAGGGTACGGTTTCGGGTACGGTGTAGGGTATGCGTTAGGTTTAGGGTTAGGGTTAGTGTTAGGGTTAGGGCTCGGTTTAGGGTACGGGTTAGGATTAGCGTACGTGTTAGGGTTAGGGTAGGGGTAAGGGTTAGGGTACGGATTAGGGTTAGGGTAGTTATTAAACCTATCCCACTCTCTAGATACCCCATAGCACGTAATGGAATATTATTTGGGGGTCCAGCCATGGAGAACAGTTTAAACATTAGGATAAGATAAGGAACACACCCATTATAAAGAAATCACATTAGGATTCTCTTTTTAACCTGTTCCTTAAAACACTAGTGCTTAGGAAATCTATTGGAGGCAGAAGCAGTCAAGGGCAGCTTAGGGTTACTGTTAGGGTTAGGGTTAGGTTTAGGGTAAGGGTTAGGGTACGGTTTAGGGTTCGGGTTCGGATACGGCGTAGGGTATGGGTTAGATTTAGGGTTTGGGTTATTTTTAGGGTTAGGCCTCGGCTTAGGATAAGGGTTAGGAGTAGGGTACGTGTTAGGGTTAGGGTAGTGGTTACGCTTAGGGTACGCGTTAGGGTTAGGGTAGTTATTAAACCTATTCCACTCTCTAGATACACCTTAGCACGTAAAGGAATATAATTTGGGTGTCCAGCAATGGAGAAGAGTTTAGACACTAGGATAAGATAAGGAACACACCCATTATAAAGAAATCACATTAGGATTCTGTTTTTAACCTGTTCCTTAAAACACTAGTGCTTAGGAAATGTATTGGTGGCAGAGGCAATCAAGGGTAACTTAGGGTTACTGTTAGGGTTAGGGTTAGGGTTAGGGTTAGGGTTAGGTTTAGGGTTAGGGTACGGCTTAGTGTACGGGTTCGGTACGGGTTCGTGCACTGCGTAGGGCATGGTTTAGGGTTACAGTTAGGGTTAGTGTTAGAGTTAGGGCTCGGTTTAGGGTACGGGATAGGATTTGGGTACGTGTTAGTGTTAGGGTAGGGGTTAGGGTTAGGGTACGCGTTAGGGTAAGGGTAGTTATTAAACCTATCACACGCTCTAGATTCCCCTTAGCACGTAAAGAAATATTATTTGGGGGTCCAGCCTTGGAGAAGAGTTTAGACACTAGGATAATATAAGGAACACACCCATTATAAAGAATTAACATTAGGATTCTCTTTTTAACCTGTACCTTAAAAAACTAGTGGTTAGGAAATCTACTGGAGCCAGAAGCAGTCAAGGGTAGCTTACGGTTAGGGTTAGGGTTAGGGTTAGGGTACGGCTTAGGGTGCGGGTTCGGGTACGGGTTCGGGTATGGCGTAGGGTATGGGTTAGGGTTAGGGGTAGTGCTGAGTTAGGGCTCGGTTTAGGGAACGGGTTAGTATTAGGTTACATGTTAGGGTTATGGTAGGGATTAGGGTTAGAGTACGAATTAGGTTTAGGGTAGGGGTTAGGGTTAGGGTACGCGTTAGAGTTAGGTTAGTTATTAAGACTATCCCAATCTCTAGATACCCCTTAGCACGTAAAGGAATATTATTTGGGGGTCCAGCCATGGAGAAGGGTTTAGACACTAGGATAAGATAAGGAACACACCCATTATAAAGAAATCACAATAGGATTCTGTTTTTAACCTGTTCCTTAAAACACTAGTGCTTCGGAAATCTATTGGATGTAGAAGCATTGAAGGGTAGTTTAGGGTTGGGGTTAGGGTTAGCGTTAGGATACGGCTTAGGGTACGGTTTTGGGTAAGGGTTCGGGTACAGCGTAGGGTACGGGTTAGGGTTAGGGTTAGGGTTAGTGTTAGGGTTAGGGCTCGGTTTAGGGTACGGGTTAGGATTAGGGTACGAGTTAGTGTTAGGGTAGTTATTAAACCTATCCCACTCTCTAGATACACCTTAGCACGTAAAGGAATATAATTTCGGTGTCCAGCAATGGAGAAGAGTTTAGACACTAGGATAAGATAAGGAACACACCCATTATAAAGAAATCACATTAGGATTCTCTTTTTAACCTCTTCCTTAAAACACTAGTGCTTAGGAAATCTATTGGAGGCAGAAGCAGTCAAGGGTAGATTAGGGGTAGGGTTAGGGTTAGGGTTTGGGTACGGCTTAGGGTACGGGTTCGGGTACAGGTTTGGGTACGGCGTAGGGCATGGGTTTGGGTTAGGGTTAGGGTTAGTTTTAGGGTTAGGGCTCGGTTTAGGGCATGGGTTAGGATTAGCGTACGTGTTAGGGTTCGGGTAGGGGTAAGGGTTAGGGTAAGGATTAGGGTTAGGGTAGTTATTAAACCTATCCCACCCTCTTGATACCCCTTAGCACGTAATGGAATATTATTTGGGGGTCCAGCCATGGAGAACAGTTTAGACATTAGGATAAGATACGGAACACACCCATTATAAAGAAATCACATTAGGATTCACTTTTTAACCAGTTCCTTAAAACACTAGTGCTTAGGAAATCTATTGGAGGCAGAAGCAGTCAAGGGTAGCTTAGGGGTAGGTTTAGGGTTAGGGTACGGTTTCAGGTACGGCGTAGGTTATGCGTTAGGGTTAGGGTTAGGGTTTGTGTTAGGGTTAGGGCTCGGTTTAGGGTACGGGTTAGGATTAGCATACGTGATAGGGTTAGGGTTGGGGTGAGGGTTAGGGTACGGATTAGGGTTAGGGTAGTTATTAAACCTATCCCACTCTCTTGATACCCCTTAGCACGTAATGGAATATTATTTGGGGGTCCAGCAATGGAGAAGAGTTTAGACACTAGAATAAGATAAGGAACACACCCAGTATAAAGAAATCACATTAGGATTGTCTTTTTAACCTGTTCCTTAACACACTAGTGCTTAGGAAATCTACTGGAGGCAGAAGCAGTGAAGTGTAGCATAGGGTTAGGGTTAGGGTTAGGGTTTGGGTACGGCTTAGGGTACGTACGGGTTCGGGTACAGGTTTGGGTACGGCGTAGGCTATGGGTTTGGGTTAGGGTTAGGGTTAGGGTTAGGGCTCGGTTTAGGGTACGGGTTAGGATTAGGGTACGAGTTAGTGTTAGGGTACTTATTAAACCTATCCCACTCTCTAAATCCCCCTTAGCACGTAAAGGAATATTATTTGGGGGTCCAGCCATGGAGAAGAGTTTAGACACTAGGATAAGATAAGGAACACACCCATTATAAAGAAATCACATTAGGATTCTCTTTTTAACCTGTACCTTAAAACACTAGTGCTTAGGAAATCTACTGGAGGCAGAAGCAGTCAAGGGTAGCTTACGGTAAGGGTTAGGGTTAGGGTTAGGGTACGCCTTAGGGTACGGGTTCGGGTACGGGTTCGGGTACGGCGTAGGGTATGGGTTAGGGTTAGGGGTAGTGCTAGGGTTAGGGCTCGGTTTAGGGAACGGGTTAGTATTAGGGTACTTGTTAGGGTTAGGGTAGGGATTAGGTTTAGAGTACACGTTAGGTTTAGGGTAGGGGTTGGGGTTAGGGTACGCGTTAGGGTTAGGATAGTTATTAAGCCTATCCCACTCTCTAGATACCGCTTAGCACGTAAAGGAATATTATTTGGGGGTCCAGCCATGGAGAAGAGTTTAGACACTAGGATAAGATAAGGAACACACCCATTATAAAGAAATCACATTAGGATTCTCTTTTTAACCTGTTCCTTAAAACACTAGTGCTTAGGAAATCTATTGGAGGTAGAAGCATTGAAGGGTAGCTTAGTGTTAGGTTTAGGGTTAGCGTTAGGGTACGGATTTGGGTAAGGTTTCGGGTACAGCGTAGGGTATGGTTTAGGTTAGGGTTAGTGTTAGGGTTAGGGCTCAGATTAGGGTACGGGTTAGGATTAGGGTACGAGTTAGGGTTAGGGTAGGGGTGAGGGTTATGGTACGGATTAGGGTTAGGGTAGTTATTAAACCTATCCCACTCTCTAGATACCCCTTAGCACGTAATGGAATATTATTTGGGGGTCCAGGCGTGGAGATGAGTTTAGACATTAGGATAAGATAAGGAACACACCCATTATAAAGAAATCACATTAGGATTCTCTTTTTTACCTGTTCCTTAAAACACTAGTGCTTAGGAAATCTATTGGAGGCAGAAGCAGTCAAGGGTAGCTTAGGGTTACTGTTAGGGTTAGGGTTAGTGTTATGGTTAGGGTACGGTTTAGGGTACGGGTTCGGGTATGGCGTAGGGTTTGGGTTTGATTTAGGGTTTGGGTTATTTTTAGGGTTAGGCCTCGGTTTAGGATACAGGTTAGGAGTAGGGTACGTGTTAGGGTTAGGGTAGGGGTTAGGCTTAGGGTACGCGTTAGGGTTAGGGTAGTTATTAAACCTATCCCACTCTCTAGATACACCTTAGCACGTAAAGGAATATAATTTGGTTGTCCAGCAATGGAGAAGTGTTTAGACACTAGGATAAGATAAGGTACACACCCAGTATAAAGAAATCACATTAGGATTCTGTTTATAACCTGTTCATTAAAACACTAGTGCTTAGGAAATGTATTGGAGGCAGAGGCAATGAAGGGTAGCTTAGGGTTACTGTTAGGGTTAGGGTTAGGGTTAGGGTTAGGGTTAGGGTACGGCTTAGTGTACGGGTTCGGGTACGGGTTCGTGTACTGCGTAGGGTATGGGTTAGGGTTACGGTTAGGGTTAGTGTTAGGGTTAGGGCTCGGTTTAGGGTACGGGTTAGGATTAGGGTACGTGTTAGTGTTAGGGTAGGGGTTAGGGTTAGGGTACGCGTTAGGGTAAGGGTAGTTATTAAACCTATCCCACGCTCTAGATACCCCTAAGCACGTAAAGAAATACTATTTGGGGGTCCAGCCTTGGAGAAGAGTTTAGACACTAGGATAAGATAAGAAACACACCCATTATAAAGAATTAACATTAGGATTCTCTTTTTAACCTGTACCTTAAAAAACTAGTGCTTAGGAAATCTACTGGAGGCAGAAGCAGTCAAGGGTAGCTTACGGTTAGGGTTAGGGTTAGGGTTAGGGTACGGCTTAGGGTACGGTTTCGGGTACGGGTTCGGGTATGGCGTAGGGTATGGGTTAGGGTTAGGGGTAGTGCTGGGTTAGGGCTCGGTTTAGGGAACGGGTTAGTATTAGGTTACATGTTAGGGTTATGGTAGGGTTTAGGGTTAGAGTACGCATTAGGTTTAGGGTAGGGGTTAGGGTTAGGGTACGCGTTAGAGTTAGGGTAGTTATTAAGCCTATCCCACTCTCTAGATACCCCTTAGCACGTAATGGAATATTATTTGGGGGTCCAGCCATGGAGAACAATTTAGACATTAGGATAAGATAAGGAACACACCCATTATAAAGAAATCACATTAGGATTCACTTTTTAACCTGTTCCTTAAAACACTAGTGCTTAGGAAATCTATTGGAGGCAGAAGATGTCAAGGGTAGCTTAGGGTTACTGTTAGGGTTAGGGTTAGGATTAGGGATAGGGTACGGTTTAGGGTACGGCGTAGGGTATGGATTAGATTTAGGGTTTGGGTTATTTTTAGGGTTAGGGCTCGGTTTAGGATACGGGTTAGGTGTAGGGTACGTGTTAGGGTTAGGGTAGGGGTTAGGCTTAGGGTACGCGTTAGGGTTAGGGTAGTTATTAAACCTATCCCACTCTCTAGATACCCCTTAGCACGTAAAGGAATATAATTTGGGGGTCCAGCAATGGAGAAGAGTTTAGACAATAGGATAAAATAAGGAACACACCCATTATAAAGAATACACATTAGGATTCTCTTTTTAACCTGTTCCTTAAAACTCTAGTGCTTAGGAAAGCTATTGGAGGCAGAAGCAGTCATGGGTAGCTTAGGGGTACGTTTAGGGTTAGGGTACGGTGTCGGGAACGGCATAGGGTATGCGTTAGGTTTAGGGTTAGGGTTAGTGTTAGGGTTAGGGCTCGGTTTAGGGAACGGGTTTGTATTAGGGTACTTCATAGGGTTAGGGTAGGGGTTAGGGTTAGAGTACGCGTTAGGTTTAGGGTAGGGTTTAGGGTTAGGGTACGCGTTAGGGTTAGGGTAGTTATTAAACCTATCGCAGTCTCTAGATACCCTTAGCACGTAAAGGAATATTATTTGGGGGTCCAGCCATGGAGAAGAGTTTAGACTGTAGGATAAGACAAGGAACACAGCCATTATAAAGAAATCACATTAGGATTCTCTTTTTAACCGGTTCCTTAAAACACTAGTGCTTAGGAAATCTATTGGAGGCAGAAGCAGTCATGGGTAGCTTAGGGTCAATGTTAGGGTTAGGGTACAGTTTAGGGTACGGTTTCAGGTACGGCATAGGGTATGGGTTAGATTTAGGGTTTGGGTTATTTTTAGGGTTAGGGCTCGGTTTAGGATACGGGTTAGGAGTAGGGTACGAGTTAGGGTTAGGGTAGGGGTTAGGCTTAGGTTATGCGTTAGGGTTAGGTTAGTTATTAAACCTATCCAACACTGTAGATCCCCCTTAGCACGTAAAGGAATATAATTTGGGGGTCCAGCAATGGAGAAGAGTTTAGACACTAGGATAAAATAAGGAACACACCCATTATAAAGAAATCACATTAGGATTCTCTTTTTAACCTGTTTCTTAAAACACTAGTGCTTAGGAAAACTATTGGAGGCAGAAGGAGTCAAGGGTAGCTTAGGGGTAGGTTTAGGGTTAGGGTACGGTTTCGGGTACGGTGTAGGGTATGCGTTAGGTTTAGGGTTAGGGTTAGTGTTAGGGTTAGGGCTCGGTTTAGGGTACGGGTTAGGATTAGCGTACGTGTTAGGGTTAGGGTAGGGGTAAGGGTTAGGGTACGGATTAGGGTTAGGGTAGTTATTAAACCTATCCCACTCTCTAGATACCCCATAGCACGTAATGGAATATTATTTGGGGGTCCAGCCATGGAGAACAGTTTAAACATTAGGATAAGATAAGGAACACACCCATTATAAAGAAATCACATTAGGATTCTCTTTTTAACCTGTTCCTTAAAACACTAGTGCTTAGGAAATCTATTGGAGGCAGAAGCAGTCAAGGGCAGCTTAGGGTTACTGTTAGGGTTAGGGTTAGGTTTAGGGTAAGGGTTAGGGTACGGTTTAGGGTTCGGGTTCGGATACGGCGTAGGGTATGGGTTAGATTTAGGGTTTGGGTTATTTTTAGGGTTAGGCCTCGGCTTAGGATAAGGGTTAGGAGTAGGGTACGTGTTAGGGTTAGGGTAGTGGTTACGCTTAGGGTACGCGTTAGGGTTAGGGTAGTTATTAAACCTATTCCACTCTCTAGATACACCTTAGCACGTAAAGGAATATAATTTGGGTGTCCAGCAATGGAGAAGAGTTTAGACACTAGGATAAGATAAGGAACACACCCATTATAAAGAAATCACATTAGGATTCTGTTTTTAACCTGTTCCTTAAAACACTAGTGCTTAGGAAATGTATTGGTGGCAGAGGCAATCAAGGGTAACTTAGGGTTACTGTTAGGGTTAGGGTTAGGGTTAGGGTTAGGGTTAGGTTTAGGGTTAGGGTACGGCTTAGTGTACGGGTTCGGTACGGGTTCGTGCACTGCGTAGGGCATGGTTTAGGGTTACAGTTAGGGTTAGTGTTAGAGTTAGGGCTCGGTTTAGGGTACGGGATAGGATTTGGGTACGTGTTAGTGTTAGGGTAGGGGTTAGGGTTAGGGTACGCGTTAGGGTAAGGGTAGTTATTAAACCTATCACACGCTCTAGATTCCCCTTAGCACGTAAAGAAATATTATTTGGGGGTCCAGCCTTGGAGAAGAGTTTAGACACTAGGATAATATAAGGAACACACCCATTATAAAGAATTAACATTAGGATTCTCTTTTTAACCTGTACCTTAAAAAACTAGTGGTTAGGAAATCTACTGGAGCCAGAAGCAGTCAAGGGTAGCTTACGGTTAGGGTTAGGGTTAGGGTTAGGGTACGGCTTAGGGTGCGGGTTCGGGTACGGGTTCGGGTATGGCGTAGGGTATGGGTTAGGGTTAGGGGTAGTGCTGAGTTAGGGCTCGGTTTAGGGAACGGGTTAGTATTAGGTTACATGTTAGGGTTATGGTAGGGATTAGGGTTAGAGTACGAATTAGGTTTAGGGTAGGGGTTAGGGTTAGGGTACGCGTTAGAGTTAGGTTAGTTATTAAGACTATCCCAATCTCTAGATACCCCTTAGCACGTAAAGGAATATTATTTGGGGGTCCAGCCATGGAGAAGGGTTTAGACACTAGGATAAGATAAGGAACACACCCATTATAAAGAAATCACAATAGGATTCTGTTTTTAACCTGTTCCTTAAAACACTAGTGCTTCGGAAATCTATTGGATGTAGAAGCATTGAAGGGTAGTTTAGGGTTGGGGTTAGGGTTAGCGTTAGGATACGGCTTAGGGTACGGTTTTGGGTAAGGGTTCGGGTACAGCGTAGGGTACGGGTTAGGGTTAGGGTTAGGGTTAGTGTTAGGGTTAGGGCTCGGTTTAGGGTACGGGTTAGGATTAGGGTACGAGTTAGTGTTAGGGTAGTTATTAAACCTATCCCACTCTCTAGATACACCTTAGCACGTAAAGGAATATAATTTCGGTGTCCAGCAATGGAGAAGAGTTTAGACACTAGGATAAGATAAGGAACACACCCATTATAAAGAAATCACATTAGGATTCTCTTTTTAACCTCTTCCTTAAAACACTAGTGCTTAGGAAATCTATTGGAGGCAGAAGCAGTCAAGGGTAGATTAGGGGTAGGGTTAGGGTTAGGGTTTGGGTACGGCTTAGGGTACGGGTTCGGGTACAGGTTTGGGTACGGCGTAGGGCATGGGTTTGGGTTAGGGTTAGGGTTAGTTTTAGGGTTAGGGCTCGGTTTAGGGCATGGGTTAGGATTAGCGTACGTGTTAGGGTTCGGGTAGGGGTAAGGGTTAGGGTAAGGATTAGGGTTAGGGTAGTTATTAAACCTATCCCACCCTCTTGATACCCCTTAGCACGTAATGGAATATTATTTGGGGGTCCAGCCATGGAGAACAGTTTAGACATTAGGATAAGATACGGAACACACCCATTATAAAGAAATCACATTAGGATTCACTTTTTAACCAGTTCCTTAAAACACTAGTGCTTAGGAAATCTATTGGAGGCAGAAGCAGTCAAGGGTAGCTTAGGGGTAGGTTTAGGGTTAGGGTACGGTTTCAGGTACGGCGTAGGTTATGCGTTAGGGTTAGGGTTAGGGTTTGTGTTAGGGTTAGGGCTCGGTTTAGGGTACGGGTTAGGATTAGCATACGTGATAGGGTTAGGGTTGGGGTGAGGGTTAGGGTACGGATTAGGGTTAGGGTAGTTATTAAACCTATCCCACTCTCTTGATACCCCTTAGCACGTAATGGAATATTATTTGGGGGTCCAGCAATGGAGAAGAGTTTAGACACTAGAATAAGATAAGGAACACACCCAGTATAAAGAAATCACATTAGGATTGTCTTTTTAACCTGTTCCTTAACACACTAGTGCTTAGGAAATCTACTGGAGGCAGAAGCAGTGAAGTGTAGCATAGGGTTAGGGTTAGGGTTAGGGTTTGGGTACGGCTTAGGGTACGTACGGGTTCGGGTACAGGTTTGGGTACGGCGTAGGCTATGGGTTTGGGTTAGGGTTAGGGTTAGGGTTAGGGCTCGGTTTAGGGTACGGGTTAGGATTAGGGTACGTGTTAGGGTTAGGGTAGGGGTTAGGGTTAGGTTATGCGTTAGGGTTAGGGTAGGGGTTAGTGTTAGGTTACGCGTTAGGGTTAGGGTAGTTATTAAACGTATCCCACACTCTAGATACCCCGTGGCAAGTAAAGGAATATTATTTGGGGGTCCAGCCATGGAGAAGAATTTGGACACTAGGATAAGATAAGGAACACACCCATAATAAAGAAATCACATTAGGATTCTCTTTTTAACCTGTTCCTTAAAACACTAGTGCTTAGTAAATCTATTGGAGGCAGAACCAGGCAAGGGTAGCTTAGTGTTAGGGTTCGTGTTAGGGTTAGGGTTAGGTTTTGGTTTAGGGTACGAGTTCGGGTACGTGTTCGGGTACGGCGTAGGGTATGGGTTAGATTTAGGGGTTGGGTTAATGTTAGGGTTAGGGCTCGGTTTAGGATACGGGATAGGAGTAGGTTACGTGTTAGGGTTAGGGTAGGTTTTAGGGTTAGGGTACGCGTTAGGGTTAGGGTAGTTATTAAACCTATCCCACTCTCTAGATACCCCTTAGCACGTAAAGGAATATTATTTGGGGGTCCAACCATGGAGAAGAATTTGGACACTAGGATAAGATAAGGAACACACCCATAATAAAGAAATCACATTAGGATACTCTTTTTAACCTGTTCCTTAAAACACTAGTTCTTAGGAAATCTATTGGAGGCTGAAGCAGTCAAGGGTAGCATAGGGTAGGGTTAGGGTTAGTGTTATGGTTAGGGTACGGCTTAGGTTACGGGTTCGGGTAGGGCGTAGGGTATGGGTTAGGGTTAGGGTCAGGGTTAGTGTTAGGGTTAGTGCTCGGTTTAGGGTACGGGTTAGGGTTAGGGTACTTGTTAGTGTTAGGGTAGGGGTTAGGGTTAGGGTACGGATTAGGGTTGGGGTAGTTATTAAACCTATCCCACTCTCTAGATGCCCCTTAGCACGTAAAGGAATATTATTTGGGGGTCCAGCCATGGAGAAGAGTTTAGACAATAGGATAAGATAAGGAACACACCCATTATAAAGAAATCACATTAGGATTCTCTTTTTAACCTGTACCTTAAAACACTAGTGCTTAGGAAATCTACTTGAGGCAGAAGTAGTCAAGGGTAGCTTACGGTTAGGGTTAGGGTTAGGGTACGGCTTAGGGTACGGGTTCGGGTACGGGTTCGGGTACGGCGTAGGGTATGGGTTAGGGTTAGGGGTAGTGCTAGGGTTAGGGCTCGGTTTAGGGAACGGGTTAGTATTAGGGTACTTGTTAGGGTTAGGGTAGGGATTAGGTTTAGAGTACACGTTCGGTTTAGGGTAGGGGTTGGGGTTAGGCTACGCGTTAGGGTTAGGGTAGTTACTAAGCCTATCCCACTCTCTAGATACCCCTTAGCACGTAAAGGAATATTATTTGGGGGTCCAGCCATGGAGAAGAGTTTAGACACTAGGATAAGATAAGGAACACACCCATTATAAAGAAATCACATTAGGATTCTCTTTTTAACCTGTTCCTTAAAACACTAGTGCTTAGGAAATCTATTGGAGGTAGAAGCAGTGAAGGGTAGCTTAGGGTTAGGTTTAGGGTTAGCGTTAGGGTACGGCTTAGGGTACGGGTTCGGGTACAGCGTAGGGTATGAGTTAGGGTTAGGGTTAGGGTTAGTGTTAGGGTTAGGGCTCGGTTTAGAGTACGGGTTAGGATTAGGGTATGTGTTAGGGTTAGGGTAGGGGTTAGGGTTAGGATACGGATTAGGGTTGGGGTAGGGTTACGGTTAGGGTTAGGGTTAGGGTTAGGGTTAGGGTTAGGGTTAGGGTTAGGGTACGGCTTAGGGTACGGGTTTGGGTAAGGGTTCGGGTACAGCGTAGCGTATGGGTTAGGGTTAGGGTTAGTGTTAGGGTTAGGGCTCGGTTTAGGGTACGGGTTAGGGTTAGGGTAGGTGTGAGGGTTAAGGTACGGATTAGGGTTAGGGTAGTTATTAAACCTATCCCACTCTCTAGATACCCCGTAGCACGTAATGGAATATTATTTGGGGGTCCAGGCATGGAGATGAGTTTAGACATTAGGATAAGATAAGGAACACACCCATTATAAAGAAATTACATTAGGATTCTCTTTTTAACCTGTTCCTTAAAACACTAGTGCTTAGGAAATCTATTGGAGGCAGAAGCAGTCAAGGGTAGCTTAGGGTTACTGTTAGGGTTAGGGTTAGGGTTAGGGTTAGGGTTAGGGTTAGGGTTTGGGTACGGTTTAGGGTACGGGTTCGGGTATGGCGTAGGGTATGGGTTAGATTTAGGGTTTGGGTTATTTTTAGGGTTAGGCCTCGGTTTAGGATACGGGTTAGGAGTAGGGTACGTGTTAGGGTTAGGGTAGGGGTTAGGCTTAGGGTACGCGTTAGGGTTAGGGTTGTTATTAAACCTATTCCACTCTCTAGATACACCTTAGCACATAAAGGAATATAATTTGGGTGTCCAGCAATGGAGAAGAGTTTAGACACTAGGATAAGATAAGGAACACACCCATTATAAAGAAATCACATTAGGATTCTGTTTTTAACCTGTTCCTTAAAACACTAGTGCTTAGGAAATGTATTGGAGGCAGAGGCAATCAAGGGTAGCTTAGGGTTACTGTTAGGGTTAGGGTTAGGGTTAGGGTTAGGGATAGGGTTAGGTTTAGGGTTA
Source organism: Eschrichtius robustus (assembly GCF_028021215.1). NCBI lineage: Eukaryota > Metazoa > Chordata > Mammalia > Artiodactyla > Eschrichtiidae > Eschrichtius > Eschrichtius robustus. Next base: position 23,127,558 of record NC_090827.1, on the reverse strand, counting down.
GGGTACGGCTTAGTGTACGGGTTCGGGTTAGGGTTAGGGTTAGGGTTAGGGTTAGGGTTAGGGTTAGGGTTAGGGTTAGGGTTAGGGTTAGGGTTAGGGTTAGGGTTAGGGTTAGGGTTAGGGCTCGGTTTAGGGTACGGGTTAGGATTAGGGTACGTGTTAGTGTTAGGGTAGGGGTTAGGGTTAGGGTACGCGTTAGGGTAAGGGTAGTTATTAAACCTATCACACGCTCTAGATACCCCTTAGCACGTAAAGAAATATTATTTGGGGGTCCAGCCTTGGAGAAGAGTTTAGACACTAGGATAATATAAGGAACACACCCATTATAAAGAATTAACATTAGGATTCTCTTTTTAACCTGTACCTTAAAAAACTAGTGGTTAGGAAATCTACTGGAGCCAGAAGCAGTCAAGGGTAGCTTACGGTTAGGGTTAGGGTTAGGGTTAGGGTACGGCTTAGGGTACGGGTTCGGGTACGGGTTCGGGTATGGCGTAGGGTATGGGTTAGGGTTAGGGGTAGTGTTGAGTTAGGGCTCGGTTTAGGGAACGGGTTAGTATTAGGTTACAAGTTAGGGTTATGGTAGGGATTAGGGTTAGAGTACGAATTAGGTTTAGGGTAGGGGTTAGGGTTAGGGTACGCGTTAGAGTTAGGGTAGTTATTAAGACTATCCCACTCTCTAGATACCCCTTAGCACGTAAAGGAATATTATTTGGGGGTCCAGCCATGGAGAAGGGTTTAGACACTAGGATAAGATAAGGAACACACCCATTATAAAGAAATCACATGAGGATTCTGTTTTTAACCTGTTCCTTAAAACACTAGTTCTTCGGAAATCTATTGGAGGTAGAAGCAGTGAAGGGTAGTTTAGGGTTGGGGTTAGGGTTAGCGTTAGGGTACGGCTTAGGGTACGGTTTTGGGTAAGGGTTCGGGTACAGCGTAGGGTACGGGTTAGGGTTAGGGTTAGGGTTAGTGTTAGGGTTAGGGCTCGGTTTAGGGTACGGGTTAGGATTAGGGTAAGAGTTAGTGTTAGGGTAGTTATTAAACCTATCCCACTTTCTAAATCCCCCTTAGCACGTAAAGGAATATAATTTGGGGGTCCAGCTTGGAGAAGAGTTTAGACACTAGGATAAAATATGGAACACACCCATTATAAAGAAATCACATTAGGATTCTCTTTTTAACCTGTTCCTTAAAACACTAGTGCTTAGGAAAATATTGGAGGCAGAAGCAGTCAAGTGTAGCTTAGGGGTAGGTTTAGGGTTAGGGTACGGTTTCGGGTACGGCGTAGGGTACGCGTTAGGGTTAGGGTTAGGGTTAGTGTTAGGGTTAGGGCTCGGTTTAGGGTACGGGTTAGGATTAGCGTACGTGTTATTGTTAGGGTTAGGGTTAGGGTTAGGGTACGGATTAGGGTTAGGGTAGTTATTAAACCTATCCCACTCTCTAGATACCCCTTAGCACGTAATGGAATATTATTTGGGGGTGCAGCCATAGAGAACAGTTTAGACATTAGGATAATATAAGGAACACACCCATTATAAAGAAATCACATTAGGATTCACTTTTTAACCTGTTCCTTAAAACACTAGTGCTTAGGAAATCTATTGGAGGCAGAAGAATTCAAGGGTAGCTTAGGGTTACTGTTAGGGTTAGGGTTAGGGTTAGGGTTAGGGTACGGGTTCGGGTACGGTGTAGGGTATGGGTTAGATTTAGGGTTTGGGTTATTTTTAGGGTTAGGGCTCGGTTTAAGATACGGGTTAGGTGTAGGGTACGTGTTAGGGTTAGGGTAGGGGTTAGGCTTAGGGTACGCGTTAGGGTTAGGGTAGTTATTAAACCTATCCCACTCTCTAGATACCCTTTAGCACGTAAAGAAATATAATTTGGGGGTCCAGCAACGGAGAAGAGTTTAGACACTAGGATAAAATAAGGAACACACCCATTATAAAGAATACACATTAGGATTCTCTTTTTAACCTGTTCCTTAAAACTGTAGTGCTTAGGAAATCTATTGGAGGCAGAAGCAGTCATGGGTAGCTTAGGGGTAGGTTTAGGTTTAGGGTACGGTGTCCGGTACGGCGTAGGGTATGCGTTAGGTTTAGGGTTAGGGTTAGTATTAAGGTTAGGGCTCGGTTTAGGGAACGGGTTAGTATTAGGGTACTTGATAGGGTTAGGGTAGGGGTTAGGGTTAGAGTACGCGTTAGGTTTAGGGTAGGGTTTAGGGTTAGGGTACGCGTTAGGGTTAGGGTAGTTATTAAACCTATCCCAGTCTCTAGATACCCTTAGCTCGTAAAGGAATATTATTTGGGGGTCCAGCCATGGAGAAGAGTTTAGACTGTAGGATAAGACAAGGAACACAGCCATTATAAAGAAATCACATTAGGATTCTGTTTTTAACCTGTTCCTTAAAACACGAGTGCTTAGGAAATCTATTGGAGGCAGAAGCAGTCATGGGTAGCTTAGGGTTAATGTTAGGGTTAGGGTTAGGGTACGGTTTAGGGTACGGTTTCGGGTACGGCGTAGGGTATGGGTTAGATTTAGGGTTTGGGTTATTTTTAGGGTTAGGGCTTGGTTTAGGATACGGGTTAGGAGTAGGGTACGTGTTAGGGTTAGGGTAGGGGTTAGGCTTAGGGTACGCGTTAGGGTTAGGGTAGTTATTAAACCTATCCCACTCTCTAGATCCCCCTTAGCACGTAAAGGAATATTACTTGGGGGACCAGCCATGGAGAAGGGTTTAGACACTAGGATAAGATAAGGAACACACCCATTATAAAGAAATCACATGAGGATTCTGTTTTTAACCTGTTCCTTAAAACACTAGTTCTTCGGAAATCTATTGGAGGTAGAAGCAGTGAATGGTAGTTTAGGGTTGGGGTTAGGGTTAGCGTTAGGGTACGGCTTAGGGTACGGTTTTGGGTAAGGGTTCGGGTACAGCGTAGGGTACGGGTTAGGGTTAGGGTTAGGGTTAGTGTTAGGGTTAGGGCTCGGTTTAGGGTACGGGTTAGGATTAGGGTAAGAGTTAGTGTTAGGGTAGTTATTAAACCTATCCCACTCTCTAAATCCCCCTTAGCACGTAAAGGAATATAATTTGGGGGTCCAGCTTGGAGAAGAGTTTAGACACTAGGATAAAATATGGAACACACCCATTATAAAGAAATCACATTAGGATTCTCTTTTTAACCTGTTCCTTAAAACACTAGTGCTTAGGAAAATATTGGAGGCAGAAGCAGTCAAGTGTAGCTTAGGGGTAGGTTTAGGGTTAGGGTACGGTTTCGGGTACGGCGTAGGGTATGCGTTAGGGTTAGGGTTAGGGTTAGTGTTAGGGTTAGGGCTCGGTTTAGGGTACGGGTTAGGATTAGCGTACGTGTTAGGGTTAGGGTAGGGGTAAGGGTTAGGGTACGGATTAGGGTTAGGGTAGTTATTAAACCTATCCCACTCTCTAGATACCCCTTAGCACGTAATGGAATATTATTTGGGGGTCCTGCCATGGAGAACAGTTTAGACATTAGGATAAGATAAGGAACACACCCATTATAAAGAAATCACATTAGGATTCTCTTTTTAACCTGTTCCTTAAAACACTAGTGCTTAGGAAATCTATTGGAGGCAGAAGCAGTCAAGGGCAGCTTAGGGTTACTGTTAGGGTTAGGGTTAGGTTTAGGGTAAGGGTTAGGGTACGGTTTAGGGTACGGTTTCGGATACGGCGTAGGGTATGGGTTAGATTTAGGGTTTGGGTTATTTTTAGGGTTAGGCCTCGGCTTAGGATAAGGGTTAGGAGTAGGGTACGTGTTAGGGTTAGGGTAGGGGTTACGCTTAGGGTACGCGTTAGGGTTAGGGTAGTTATTAAACCTATCCCACTCTCTAGATACACCTTAGCACGTAAAGGAATATAATTTGGGTGTCCAGCAATGGAGAAGAGTTTAGACATTAGGATAAGATAAGGAACACACCCATTATAAAGAAATCACATTAGGATTCTGTTTTTAACGTGTTCCTTAAAACACTAGTGCTTAGGAAATCTATTGGAGGCAGAAGCAGTCAAGGGTAGCTTAGGGGTAGGGTTAGGGTTAGGGTTAGGGTTAGGTTTAGGGTTAGGGTACGGCTTAGTTAACGGGTTCGGGTACGGGTTCGTGTACTGCGTAGGGTATGGGTTAGGGTTAGGGTTAGGGTTAGTGTTAGGGTTAGGGCTCGGTTTAGGGTACGGGTTAGGATTAAGCTACGTGTTAGTGTTAGGGTAGGGGTTAGGGTTAGGGTACGCGTTAGGGTAAGGGTAGTTATTAAACCTATCCTATGCTCTAGATACCCCTTAGCACGTAAAGAAATATTATTTGGGGGTCCAGCCATGGAGAAGAGTTTAGACACTAGGATAAAATAAGGAACACACCCATTATAAAGAAATCACATTAGGATTCTCTTTTTATCCTGTTCCTTAACACACTGGTGCTTCGGAAATCTATTGGAGGCAGAAGCAGTGAAGCGTAGCATAGGGTTAGGGTTAGGGTTAGGGTTTGGGTACGGCTTAGGGTACGGGTTCAGGTACAGGTTTTGGTATGGCGTAGGGTATGGGTTTGGGTTAGGGTTAGGGTTCGGTTAGGGCTCGGGTTAGGGTACGGGTTAGAATTAGGGTACGTGTTAGTGTTAGGGTAGGGGTTAGGGTTAGGGTACGCGTTAGGGTAAGGGTAGTTATTAAACCTATCCCACGCTCTCGATACCCCTTATCACGTAAAGAAATATTGTTTGGGGGTCCAGCCTTGGAGAAGAGTTTAGACACTAGGATAAGATAAGGAACACACCCATTATAAAGAATTAACATTAGGATTCCCTTTTAACCTGTACCTTAAAAACTAGTGCTTAGGAAATCTACTGCAGGCAGAAGCAGTCAAGGGTAGCTTACGGTTAGGGTTAGGGTTAGGGTACGGCTGAGGGTACGGGTTCGGGTACGGGTTCGGGTATGGCGTAGGGTATGGGTTAGGGTTAGGGGTAGTGCTGGGTTAGGGTTCGGTTTAGGGAACGGGTTAGTATTAGGTTACATGTTAGGGTTATGGTAGGGATTAGGGTTATAGTACGCATTAGGTTTAGGGTAGGGATTAGGGTTAGGGTACGCGTTAGAGTTAGGGTAGTTATTAAGCCGATCCCAATCTCTAGATACCCCTTAGCACGTAAAGGAATATTATTTGGGGGTCCAGCCATGGAGAAGGGTTTAGACACTAGGATAAGATAAGGAACACACCCATTATAAAGAAATCACATTAGGATTCTCTTTTTAACCTGTTCCTTAAAACACTAGTGCTTAGGAAATCTATTGGAGGTAGAAGCAGTGAAGGGTAGCTTAGGGTTGGGGTTAGGGTTAGCTTTAGGGTACGGCTTAGGGTACGGGTTTGGGTAAGGGTTCGGGTACAGCGTAGGGTATGGGTTAGGGTAAGGGTTAGGGTTAGGGTTAGTGTTAGGGTTAGGGCTCGTTTTAGGGTACGGGTTAGGATTAGGATACGAGTTAGGGTTAGGGTAGTTATTAAACCTATCCCACTCTCTAGATAGCCCTTAGCACGTAATGGAATATTATTTGGGGGTCCAGCCATGGAGATGAGTTTAGACATTAGGATAAGATAAGGAACACACCCATTATAAAGAAATCACATTAGGATTCTCTTTTTAACCTCTTCCTTAAAACACTAGTGCTTAGGAAATCTATTGCAGGCAGAAGCAGTCATGGGTAGCTTAAGGTTAATGTTAGGGTTAGGATTAGGGTTAGGGTATGGTTTAGGGTACGGTTTCGGGTACGGCGTAGGGTATGGGTTAGATTTAGGGTTTGGGTTATTTTTAGGGTTAGGGCTCGGTTTAGGATACAGGTTAGGAGTAGGGTACGTGTTAGGGTTAGGGTAGGGGTAAGGGTTAGGGTACGGATTAGGGTTAGGGTAGTTATTAAACCTATCCCACTCTCTAGATACCCCTTAGCACGTAATGGAATATTATTTGGGGGTCCAGCCATGGAGAACAGTTTAGACATTAGGATAAGATAAGGAACACACCCATTATAAAGAAATCACATTAGGATTCTCTTTTTAACCTGTTCCTTAAAACACTAGTGCTTAGGAAAACTATTGGAGGCAGAAGCAGTCAAGGGTAGCTTAGGGGTAGGTTTAGGGTTAGGGTACGGTTTCGGGTACGGCGTAGGGTATGCGTTAGGTTTAGGGTTAGGGTTAGTGTTAGGGTTAGGGCTCGGTTTAGGGTACGGGTTAGGATTAGCGTACGTGTTAGGGTTAGGGTAGGGGTAAGGGTTAGGGTACGGATTAGGGTTAGGGTAGTTATTAAACCTATCCCACTCTCTAGATACCCCTTAGCAAGTACTGGAATATTATTTGGGGGTCCAGCCATGGAGAACAGTTTAGACATTAGGATAAGATATGGAACACACCCATTATAAAGAAATCACATTAGGATTCACTTTTTAACCTGTTCCTTAAAACACTAGTGCTTAGGAAATCTATTGGAGGCAGAAAAAGTCAAGGGGAGCTTAGGGTTACTGTTAGGGTTAGGGTTAGGGTTAGGGTTAGGTTTAGGGTACGGTTTAGGGTACGGGTTCGGGTACGGCGTAGGGTATGGGTTAGATTTAGGGTTTGGGTTATTTTTAGGGTTAGGGCTCGGTTTAGGATACGGGTTAGGTGTAGGGTACGAGTTAGGGATAGGGTAGGGGTTAGGCTTAGGGTACGCGTTAGGGTTAGGGTAGTTATTAAACCTATCCGACTCTCTAGATACCCCTTAGCACGTAAAGGAATATAATTTGGGGGTCCAGCAATGGAGAAGAGTTTAGACACTTCGATAAAATAAGGAACACACCCATTATAAACAAATCACATTAGGATTCTCTTTTTAACCTGTTCCTTAAAACTATAGTGCTTAGGAAATCTATTGGAGGCAGAAGCAGTCATGGGTAGCTTAGGGGTAGGTTTAGGGTTAGGGTACAGTGTCGGGTTCGGCGTACGGTATGCGTTAGGTTTAGGGTTAGGGTTCGTGTTAGGGTTAGGGCTCGGTTTAGGGGACGGGTTAGTATTAGGGTACTTGATAGGGTTAGGGTAGTGGTTAGGGTTAGAGTACGCGTTAGGTTTAGGGTAGGGTTTAGGGTTAGGGTACGCGTTAGGGTTAGGGTAGTTATTAAACCTATCCCAGTCTCTAGATACCCTTAGCACGTAAAGGAATATTATTTGGGGCTCCAGCCATGGAGAAGAGTTTAGACTCTAGGATAAGATAAGGAACACAGCCATTATAAAGAAATCACATTAGGATTATCTTTTTAACCTGTTCCTTAAAACACTACTGCTTAGGAAATCTATTGGAGGCAGAAGCAGTCAAGGGTAGCTTAGGGTTAGGGTTAGGGTTAGGGTTACGGTTAGGGTACGGTTTAGGGTACGGTTTCGGGTACGGCGTAGGGTATGGGTTAGATTTAGGGTTTGGGTTATTTTTAGGGTTAGGGCTCGGTTTAGGATACGGGTTAGGAGTAGGGTACGTTTTAGGGTTTGGGTAGGGGTTAGGCTTAGGGTACGCGTTAGGGTTAGGGTAGTTATTAAACCTATCCCACTCTCTAGATCCCCCTTAGCACGTAAAAGAATATAATTTGGGGGTCCAGCAATGGAGAAGAGTTTAGACACTAGGATAAAATAAGGAACACACCCATTATAAAGAAATCCCATTAGGATTCTCTTTTTAAACTGTTCCTTAAAACACTAGTGCTTAGGAAAACTATTGGAGGCAGAAGGAGTCAAGGGTAGCTTAGGGGTAGGTATAGGGTTAGGGTACGGTTTCGGGTACGGCGTAGGGTATGCGTTAGGGTTAGGGTTAGGGTTAGTGTTAGGGTTAGGGCTCGGTTTAGGGTACGGGTTAGGATTAGCGTACGTGTTAGGGTTAGGGTAGGGGTAAGGGTTAGGGTACGGATTAGGGTTAGGGTAGTTATTAAACCTATCCCACTCTCTAGATACCCCTTAGCACGTAATGGAATATTATTTGGGGGTCCGGCCATGGAGAACAGTTTAGACATTAGGATAAGATAAGGAACACACCCATTATAAAGAAATCACATTAGGATTCTCTTTTTAACCTGTTCCTTAAAACACTAGTGCTTAGGAAATCTATTGGAGGCAGAAGCAGTCAAGGGTAGCTTAGGGTTACTGTTAGGGTTCGGGTTAGGGTTAGGGTAAGGGTTAGGGTACGGTTTAGGGTACGGATTCGGGTACGGCGTAGGGTATGGGTTAGATTTAGGGTTTGGGTTATTTTTAGGGTTAAGCCTCGGTTTAGGATACGGGTTAGGAGTAGGGTACGTGTTAGGGTTAGGGTAGGGGTTAGGCTTAGTGTACGCATTAGGGTTAGGGTAGTTATTAAACCTATCCCACTCTCTAGATCCCCCTTAGCACGTAAAGGAATATAATTTGGGGGTCCAGCAATGGAGAAGAGTTTAGACACTAGGATAAGATAAGGAACACACCCATTATAAAGAAATCACATTAGGATTCTGTTTTTAACCTGTTCCTTAAAACACTAGTGCTTAGGAAATCTATTGGAGGCAGAAGCAGTCAAGGGTAGCTTAGGGGTAGGTTTAGGGTTAGGGTTAGGGTTAGGGTTAGGGTTAGGGTACGGCTTAGTTAACGGGTTCGGGTACGGGTTCGTGTACTGCGTAGGGTATGGGTTAGGGTTAGGGTTAGGGTTAGTGTTAGGGTTAGGGCTCGGTTTAGGGTACGGGTTAGGATTAGGGTACGTGTTAGTGTTAGGGTAGGGGTTAGGGTTAGGGTACGCGTTAGGGTAAGGGTAGTTATTAAACCTATCCCACGCTCTAGATACCCCTTAGCACGTAAAGAAAGATTATTTGGGGGTCCAGCCATGGAGAAGAGTTTAGACACTAGGATAAAATAAGGAACACAGAAATTATAAAGAAATCACATTAGGATTCTCTTTTTAACCTGTTCCTTAACACACTAGTGCTTAGGAAATCTATTGGAGGCAGAAGCAGTGAAGCGTAGCATAGGGTTAGGGTTAGGGTTAGGGTTTGGGTACGGCTTAGGGTACGTACGGGTTCGGGTACAGGTTTGGGTATGGCGTAGGGTATGGGTTTGGGTTAGGGTTAGGGCTCGGTTTAGGGTACGGGTTAGGATTACGGTACGTGTTAGGGTTAGGGTAGGGGTTAGGGTTAGGTTACGCATTAGGGTTAGGGTAGGGGTTAGTGTTAGGTTACGCGTTAGGGTTAGGATAGTTATTAAACGTATCCCACTCTCTAGATACCCCGTAGCAAGTAAAGGAATATTATTTGGGGGTCCAGCCATGGAGAAGAATTTGGACACTAGGATAAGATAAAGAACACACCCATAATAAAGAAATCACATTAGGATTCTCTTTTTAACCTGTTCCTTAAAACACTAGTGCTTAGGAAATCTATTGGAGGCAGAACCAGTCAAGGGCAGCTTAGTGTTAGTGTTCGGGTTAGGGTTAGGGTTAGGTTATGGTTTAGGGTACGAGTTCGGGTACGTGTTCGGGTACGGCGTAGGGTATGGGTTAGATTTAGGGGTTGGGTTACTGTTAGGGTTAGGGCTCGGTTTAGGATACGGGATAGGAGTAGGTTACGTGTTAGGGTTAGGGTAGGTTTTAGGGTTAGGGTACGCGTTAGGGTTAGGGTAGTTATTAAACCTATCCCACTCTCTAGCTACCCCTTAGCACGTAAAGGAATATTATTTGGGGGTCCAACCATGGAGAAGAATTTGGACACTAGGATAAGATAAGGAACACACCCTTTATAAAGAAATCACTTTAGGATTCTCTTTTTAACCTGTTCCTTAAAACACTAGTTCTTAGGAAATCTATAGAAGGCTGAAGCAGTCAGGGGTAGCATAGGGTAGGGTTAGGGTTAGGGTTAGGGTTAGGGTACGGCTTAGGTTACGGGTTCGGGTATGGGTTCGGGTACGGCGTAGGGTATGGGTTAGGGTTAGTGTTAGGGTTAGTGCTCGGTTTAGGGTACGGGTTAGGATTAGGGTATGTGTTAGGGTTAGGGTAGGGGTTAGGATTAGGGTACGGATTAGGGTTGGGGTAGTTATTAAACCTATCCCACTGTCTAGATACCCCTTAGCACGTAAAGGAATATTATTTGTGGGTCCAGCCATGGAGAAGAGTTTAGACACTAGGATAAGATAAGGAACACACCCAATATAAAGAAATCACATTAGGATTCTCTTTTTAACCTGTACCTTAAAACACTAGTGCTTAGGAAATCTACTGGAGGGAGAAGCAGTCAAGGGTAGCTTACGGTTAGGGTTAGGTTTAGGGTTAGGGTTAGGGTTACGGTTAGGTTACGGCTTAGGGTACGGGTTCGGGTACGGGTTCGGGTACGGCGTAGGGTATGGGTTAGGGTTAGGATTAGTGCTGGGGTTAGGGCTCGGTTTAGGGTACGGGTTAGGATTAAGGTACGTGTTAGTGTTAGGGTAGGGGTTAGGGTTAGGGTACGCGTTTGGGTAAGGGTAGTTATTAAACCTATCCCACGCTCTAGATACCCCTTAGCACGTAAAGAAATATTATTTGGGGGTCCAGCCATGGAGAAGAGTTTAGACACTAGGATAAAATAAGGAACACACCCATTATAAAGAAATCACATTAGGATTCTCTTTTTAACCTGTTCCTTAAAACACTAGTGCTTAGGAAAATATTGGAGGCAGAAGCAGTCAAGTGTAGCTTAGGGGTAGGTTTAGGGTTAGGGTACGGTTTCGGGTACGGCGTAGGGTATGCGTTAGGGTTAGGGTTAGGGTTATGGTTAGTGTTAGGGTTAGGGCTCGCTTTAGGGTACGGGTTAGGATTAGCGTACGTTTTAGGGTTAGGGTTAGGGTTAGGGTTAGGGTACGGATTAGGGTTAGGGTAGTTATTAAAACTATCCCACTCTCTAGATACCCCTTAGCACGTAATGGAATATTATTTGGGGGTCCAGCCATGGAGAACAGTTTAGACATTAGGATAAGATAAGGAACACACCCATTATAAAGAAATCACATTAGGATTCACTTTTTAACCTGTTCCTTAAACACTAGTGCTTAGGAAATCTATTGGAGGCAGAAGAAGTCAAGGGTAGCTTAGGGTTACTGTTAGGGTTAGGATTAGGGTTAGGGTTAGGGTTAGGGATAGGGTACGGTTTAGGGTACGGCGTAGGGTATGGGTTAGATTTAGGGTTTGGGTTATTTTTACGGTTAGGGCTCGGTTTAGGATACGGGTTAGGTGTAGGGTACGTGTTAGGGTTAGGGTAGGGGTTAGGCTTAGGGTACGCGTTAGGGTTAGGGTAGTTATTACACCTATCCCACTCTCTAGATACCCCTTAACACATAAAGGAATATAATTTGGGGGTCCAGCAATGGAGAAGAGTTTAGACACTAGGATAAAATAAGGAACACACCCATTATAAAGAATACACATTAGGATTCTCTTTTTAACCTGTTCCTTAAAACTCTAGTGCTTAGGAAATCTATTGGAGGCAGAAGCAGTCATGGGTAGCTTAGGGGTACGTTTAGGGTTAGGGTACGGTGTCGGGTACGGCATAGGGTATGCGTTAGGTTTAGGGTTAGGGTTAGTGTTAGGGTTAGGGCTCGGTTTAGGGAACGGGTTTGTATTAGGGTACTTCATAGGGTTAGGGTAGGGGTTAGGGTTAGAGTACGCGTTAGGTTTAGGGTAGGGTTTAGGGTTAGGGTACGCGTTAGGGTTAGGGTAGTTATTAAACCTATCCCAGTCTCTAGATACCCTTAGCACGTAAAGGAATATTATTTGGGGGTCCAGCCATGGAGAAGAGTTTAGACTGTAGGATAAGACAAGGAACACAGCCATTATAAAGAAATCACATTAGGATTCTCTTTTTAACCTGTTCCTTAAAACACTAGTGCTTAGGAAATCTATTGGAGGCAGAAGCAGTCATGGGTAGCTTAGGGTTAATGTTAGGGTTAGGGTACAGTTTAGGGTACGGTTTCAGGTACGGCATAGGGTATGGGTTAGATTTAGGGTTTGGGTTATTTTTAGGGTTAGGGCTCGGTTTAGGATACGGGTTAGGAGTAGGGTACGTGTTAGGGTTAGGGTAGGGGTTAGGCTTAGGGTATGCGTTAGGGTTAGGGTAGTTATTAAACCTATCCCACACTGTAGATCCCCCTTAGCACGTAAAGGAATATAATTTGGGAGTCCAGCAATGGAGAAGAGTTTAGACACTAGGATAAAATAAGGAACACACCCATTATAAAGAAATCACAATAGGATTCTATTTTTAACCTGTTCCTTAAAACACTAGTGCTTAGGAAATCTATTGGAGGCAGAAGCAGTCAAGCGTAGCTTAGGGGTAGGGTTAGGGTTAGGGTTAGGGTTAGGTTTAGGGTTAGGGTACGGCTTAGTTAACGGGTTCGGGTACGGGTTCGTGTACTGCGTAGGGTATGGGTTAGGGTTAGGGTTAGGGTTAGTGTTAGGGTTAGGGCTCGGTTTAGGGTACGGGTTAGGATTAAGGTACGTGTTAGTGTTAGGGTAGGGGTTAGGGTTAGGTTACGCGTTAGGGTAAGGGTAGTTATTAAACCTATCCTATGCTCTAGATACCCCTTAGCACGTAAAGAAATATTATTTGGGGGTCCAGCCATGGAGAAGAGTTTAGACACTAGGATAAAATAAGGAACACACCCATTATAAAGAAATCACATTAGGATTCTCTTTTTATCCTGTTCCTTAACACACTGGTGCTTCGGAAATCTATTGGAGGCAGAAGCAGTGAAGCGTAGCATAGGGTTAGGGTTAGGGTTAGGGTTTGGGTACGGCTTAGGGTACGGGTTCGGGTACAGGTTTGGGTACAGCGTAGGGGATGGGTTAGGGTTCGGGTTAGTGTTAGGGTTAGGGCTCGGTTTAGGGTACGGGTTAGGATTAGGGTAGGTGTTAGGGTTAGTGTTTGGTTTAGGGTTAGGTTACGGCTTAGTGTACGGGTTCGGGTACGGGTTCGTGTACTGCATAGGGTATGGGTTAGGGTTAGGGTTAGGGTTAGTGTTAGGGTTAGGGCTCGGTTTAGGGTACGGTTTAGGATTAGAGTACGTGTTAGTGTTAGGGTAGGGGTTAGGGTTAGGGTACGCGTTAGGGTAAGGGTAGTTATTAAACCTATCCCACACTCTAGATACCCCTTAGCACGTAAAGAAATATTGTTTGGGGGTCCAGCCTTGGAGAAGAGTTTAGACACTAGGATAAGATAAGGAACACACCCATTATAAAGAATTAACATTAGGATTCCCTTTTAACCTGTACCTTAAAAAACTAGTGCTTAGGAAATCTACTGCAGGCAGAAGCAGTCAAGGGTTGCTTACGGTTAGGGTTAGGGTTAGGGTACGGCTTAGGGTACGGGTTCGGGTACGGGTTCGGGTATGGCGTAGGGTATGGGTTAGGGTTAGGGGTAGTGCTGGGTTAGGGCTCGGTTTAGGGAACGGGTTAGTATTAGGTTACATGTTAGGGTTATGGTAGGGATTAGGGTTAGAGTACGCATTAGGTTTAGGGTAGGGGTTAGGGTTAGGGTACGCGTTAGATTTAGGGTAGTTATTAAGCCTATCCCACTCTCTAGATACCCCTTAGCACGTAATGGAATATTATTTGGGGGTCCAGCCATGGAGAACAGTTTAGACATTAGGATAAGATAAGGAACACACCCATTATAAAGAAATCACATTAGGATTCACTTTTTAACCTGTTCCTTAAAACACTAGTGCTTAGGAAATCTATTGGAGGCAGAAGAAGTCAAGGGTAGCTTAGGGTTACTGTTAGGGTTAGGGTTAGGGTTAGGGTTAGGGTTAGGGATAGGGTACGGTTTAGGGTACGGCGTAGGGTATGGGTTAGATTTAGGGTTTGGGTTATTTTTAGGGTTAGGTCTCGGTTTAGGATACGGGTTAGGTGTAGGGTACGTGTTAGGGTTAGGGTAGGGGTTAGGCTTAGGGTACGCGTTAGGGTTAGGGTAGTTATTAAACCTATCCCACTCTCTAGATACCCCTTAGCACGTAAAGGAATATAATTTGGGGGTCCAGCAATGGAGAAGAGTTTAGACACTAGGATAAAATAAGGAACACACCCATTATAAAGAATACACATTAGGATTCTCTTTTTAACCTGTTCCTTAAAACTCTAGTGCTTAGGAAATCTATTGGAGGCAGAAGCAGTCATGGGTAACTTAGGGGTACGTTTAGGGTTAGGGTACGGTGTCGAGTACGGCATAGGGTATGCGTTAGGTTTAGGGTTAGGGTTAGTGTTAGGGTTAGGGCTCGGTTTAGGGAACGGGTTTGTATTAGGGTACTTCATAGGGTTAGGGTAGGGGTTAGGGTTAGAGTACGCGTTAGGTTTAGGGTAGGGTTTAGGGTTAGGGTACGCGTTAGGGTTAGGGTAGTTATTAAACCTATCGCAGTCTCTAGATACCCTTAGCACGTAAAGGAATATTATTTGGGGGTCCAGCCATGGAGAAGAGTTTAGACTGTAGGATAAGACAAGGAACACAGCCATTATAAAGAAATCACATTAGGATTCTCTTTTTAACCTGTTCCTTAAAACACTAGTGCTTAGGAAATCTATTGGAGGCAGAAGCAGTCATGGGTAGCTTAGGGTTAATGTTAGGGTTAGGGTACAGTTTAGGGTACGGTTTCAGGTACGGCATAGGGTATGGGTTAGATTTAGGGTTTGGGTTATTTTTATGGTTAAGCCTCGGTTTAGGATACGGGTTAGGAGTAGGGTACGTGTTAGGGTTAGGGTAGGGGTTAGGCTTAGTGTACGCATTAGGGTTAGGGTAGTTATTAAACCTATCCCACTCTCTAGATCCCCCTTAGCACGTAAAGGAATATAATTTGGGGGTCCAGCAATGGAGAAGAGTTTAGACACTAGGATAAAATAAGGAACACACCCATTATAAAGAAATCACATTAGGATTCTCTTTTTAACCTCTTCCTTAAAACACTAGTGCTTAGGAAATCTATTGGAGGCAGAAGCAGTCAAGGGTAGCCTAGGGGTAGGTTTAGGGTTAGGGTTAGGGTTAGGGTTAGGGTTAGGGTTAGGGTACGGTTTAGGGTACGGATTCGGGTACAGCGTAGGGTATGGGTTAGATTTAGGGTTTGGGTTATTTTTAGGGTTAAGCCTCGGTTTAGGATACGGGTTAGGAGTAGGGTACGTGTTATGGTTAGGGTAGGGGTTAGGCTTAGTGTACGCATTAGGGTTAGGGTAGTTATTAAACCTATCCCACTCTCTAGATCCCCCTTAGCACGTAAAGGAATAAAATTTGGGGGTCCAGCAATGGAGAAGAGTTTAGACACTAGGATAAGATAAGGAACACACCCATTATAAAGAAATCACATTAGGATTCTGTTTTTAACCTGTTCCTTAAAACACTAGTGCTTAGGAAATCTATTGGAGGCAGAAGCAGTCAAGGGTAGCTTAGGGGTAGGTTTAGGGTTAGGGTTAGGGTTAGGGTTAGGGTACGGCTTAGTTAACGGGTTCGGGTACGGGTTCGTGTACTGCGTAGGGTATGGGTTAGGGTTAGGGTTAGGGTTAGTGTTAGGGTTAGGGCTCGGTTTAGGGTACGGGTTAGGATTAGGGTACGTGTTAGTGTTAGGGTAGGGGTTAGGGTTAGGGTACGCGTTAGGGTAAGGGTAGTTATTAAACCTATCCCACGCTCTAGATACTCCTTAGCACGTAAAGAAAGATTATTTGGGGGTCCAGCCATGGAGAAGTGTTTAGACACTAGGATAAAATAAGGAACACAGAAATTATAAAGAAATCACATTAGGATTCTCTTTTTAACCTGTTCCTTAACACACTAGTGCTTAGGAAATCTATTGGAGGCAGAAGCAGTGAAGCGTAGCATAGGGTTAGGGTTAGGGTTAGGGTTTGGGTACGGCTTAGGGTACGTACGGGTTCGGGTACAGGTTTGGGTATGGCGTAGGGTATGGGTTTGGGTTAGGGTTAGGGCTCGGTTTAGGGTACGGGTTAGGATTACGGTACGTGTTAGGGTTAGGGTAGGGGTTAGGGTTAGGTTACGCATTAGGGTTAGGGTAGGGGTTAGTGTTAGGTTACGCGTTAGGGTTAGGATAGTTATTAAACCTATCCCACTCTCTAGATACCCCGTAGCAAGTAAAGGAATATTATTTGGGGGTCCAGCCATGGAGAAGAATTTGGACACTAGGATAAGATAAAGAACACACCCATAATAAAGAAATCACATTAGGATTCTCTTTTTAACCTGTTCCTTAAAACACTAGTGCTTAGGAAATCTATTGGAGGCAGAACCAGTCAAGGGCAGCTTAGTGTTAGTGTTCGGGTTAGGGTTAGGGTTAGGTTTTGGTTTAGGGTACGAGTTCGGGTACGTGTTCGGGTACGGCGTAGGGTATGGGTTAGATTTAGGGGTTGGGTTACTGTTAGGGTTAGGGCTCGGTTTAGGATACGGGATAGGAGTAGGTTACGTGTTAGGGTTAGGGTAGGTTTTAGGGTTAGGGTACGCGTTAGGGTTAGGGTAGTTATTAAACCTATCCCACTCTCTAGCTACCCCTTAGCACGTAAAGGAATATTATTTGGGGGTCCAACCATGGAGAAGAATTTGGACACTAGGATAAGATAAGGAACACACCCTTTATAAAGAAATCACTTTAGGATTCTCATTTTAACCTGTTCCTTAAAACACTAGTTCTTAGGAAATCTATAGGAGGCTGAAGCAGTCAAGGGTAGCATAGGGTAGGGTTAGGGTTAGGGTTAGGGTTAGGGTACGGCTTAGGTTACGGGTTCGGGTACGGGTTCGGGTACGGCGTAGGGTATGGGTTAGGGTTAGGGTTAGGGTTAGTGTTAGGGTTAGTGCTCGGTTTAGGGTACGGGTTAGGATTAGGGTATGTGTTAGGGTTAGGGTAGGGGTTAGGATTAGGGTACGGATTAGGGTTGGGGTAGTTATTAAACCTATCCCACTGTCTAGATACCCCTTAGCACGTAAAGGAATATTATTTGGGGGTCCAGCCATGGAGAAGAGTTTAGACACTAGGATAAGATAAGGAACACACCCAATATAAAGAAATCACATTAGGATTCTCTTTTTAACCTGTACCTTAAAACACTAGTGCTTAGGAAATCTACTGGAGGCAGAAGCAGTCAAGGGTAGCTTACGGTTAGGGTTAGGTTTAGGGTTAGGGTTAGGGTTACGGTTAGGTTACGGCTTAGGGTACGGGTTCGGGTACGGGTTCGGGTACGGCGTAGGGTATGGGTTAGGGTTAGGATTAGTGCTGGGGTTAGGGCTCGGTTTAGGGTACGGGTTAGGATTAAGGTACGTGTTAGTGTTAGGGTAGGGGTTAGGGTTAGGGTACGCGTTTGGGTAAGGGTAGTTATTAAACCTATCCCACGCTCTAGATACCCCTTAGCACGTAAAGAAATATTATTTGGGGGTCCAGCCATGGAGAAGAGTTTAGACACTAGGATAAAATAAGGAACACACCCATTATAAAGAAATCACATTAGGATTCTCTTTTTAACCTGTTCCTTAAAACACTAGTGCTTAGGAAAATATTGGAGGCAGAAGCAGTCAAGTGTAGCTTAGGGGTAGGTTTAGGGTTAGGGTACGGTTTCGGGTACGGCGTAGGGTATGCGTTAGGGTTAGGGTTAGGGTTATGGTTAGTGTTAGGGTTAGGGCTCGCTTTAGGGTACGGGTTAGGATTAGCGTACGTTTTAGGGTTAGGGTTAGGGTTAGGGTTAGGGTACGGATTAGGGTTAGGGTAGTTATTAAAACTATCCCACTCTCTAGATACCCCTTAGCACGTAATGGAATATTATTTGGGGGTCCAGCCATGGAGAACAGTTTAGACATTAGGATAAGATAAGGAACACACCCATTATAAAGAAATCACATTAGGATTCACTTTTTAACCTGTTCCTTAAACACTAGTGCTTAGGAAATCTATTGGAGGCAGAAGAAGTCAAGGGTAGCTTAGGGTTACTGTTAGGGTTAGGATTAGGGTTAGGGTTAGGGTTAGGGATAGGGTACGGTTTAGGGTACGGCGTAGGGTATGGGTTAGATTTAGGGTTTGGGTTATTTTTACGGTTAGGGCTCGGTTTAGGATACGGGTTAGGTGTAGGGTACGTGTTAGGGTTAGGGTAGGGGTTAGGCTTAGGGTACGCGTTAGGGTTAGGGTAGTTATTACACCTATCCCACTCTCTAGATACCCCTTAGCACGTAAAGGAATATAATTTGGGAGTCCAGCAATGGAGAAGAGTTTAGACACTAGGATAAAATAAGGAACACACCCATTATAAAGAAATCACAATAGGATTCTATTTTTAACCTGTTCCTTAAAACACTAGTGCTTAGGAAATCTATTGGAGGCAGAAGCAGTCAAGCGTAGCTTAGGGGTAGGGTTAGGGTTAGGGTTAGGGTTAGGTTTAGGGTTAGGGTACGGCTTAGTTAACGGGTTCGGGTACGGGTTCGTGTACTGCGTAGGGTATGGGTTAGGGTTAGGGTTAGGGTTAGTGTTAGGGTTAGGGCTCGGTTTAGGGTACGGGTTAGGATTAAGGTACGTGTTAGTGTTAGGGTAGGGGTTAGGGTTAGGTTACGCGTTAGGGTAAGGGTAGTTATTAAACCTATCCTATGCTCTAGATACCCCTTAGCACGTAAAGAAATATTATTTGGGGGTCCAGCCATGGAGAAGAGTTTAGACACTAGGATAAAATAAGGAACACACCCATTATAAAGAAATCACATTAGGATTCTCTTTTTATCCTGTTCCTTAACACACTGGTGCTTCGGAAATCTATTGGAGGCAGAAGCAGTGAAGCGTAGCATAGGGTTAGGGTTAGGGTTAGGGTTTGGGTACGGCTTAGGGTACGGGTTCGGGTACAGGTTTGGGTACAGCGTAGGGGATGGGTTAGGGTTCGGGTTAGTGTTAGGGTTAGGGCTCGGTTTAGGGTACGGGTTAGGATTAGGGTAGGTGTTAGGGTTAGTGTTTGGTTTAGGGTTAGGTTACGGCTTAGTGTACGGGTTCGGGTACGGGTTCGTGTACTGCATAGGGTATGGGTTAGGGTTAGGGTTAGGGTTAGTGTTAGGGTTAGGGCTCGGTTTAGGGTACGGTTTAGGATTAGAGTACGTGTTAGTGTTAGGGTAGGGGTTAGGGTTAGGGTACGCGTTAGGGTAAGGGTAGTTATTAAACCTATCCCACACTCTAGATACCCCTTAGCACGTAAAGAAATATTGTTTGGGGGTCCAGCCTTGGAGAAGAGTTTAGACACTAGGATAAGATAAGGAACACACCCATTATAAAGAATTAACATTAGGATTCCCTTTTAACCTGTACCTTAAAAAACTAGTGCTTAGGAAATCTACTGCAGGCAGAAGCAGTCAAGGGTTGCTTACGGTTAGGGTTAGGGTTAGGGTACGGCTTAGGGTACGGGTTCGGGTACGGGTTCGGGTATGGCGTAGGGTATGGGTTAGGGTTAGGGGTAGTGCTGGGTTAGGGCTCGGTTTAGGGAACGGGTTAGTATTAGGTTACATGTTAGGGTTATGGTAGGGATTAGGGTTAGAGTACGCATTAGGTTTAGGGTAGGGGTTAGGGTTAGGGTACGCGTTAGATTTAGGGTAGTTATTAAGCCTATCCCACTCTCTAGATACCCCTTAGCACGTAATGGAATATTATTTGGGGGTCCAGCCATGGAGAACAGTTTAGACATTAGGATAAGATAAGGAACACACCCATTATAAAGAAATCACATTAGGATTCACTTTTTAACCTGTTCCTTAAAACACTAGTGCTTAGGAAATCTATTGGAGGCAGAAGAAGTCAAGGGTAGCTTAGGGTTACTGTTAGGGTTAGGGTTAGGGTTAGGGTTAGGGTTAGGGATAGGGTACGGTTTAGGGTACGGCGTAGGGTATGGGTTAGATTTAGGGTTTGGGTTATTTTTAGGGTTAGGTCTCGGTTTAGGATACGGGTTAGGTGTAGGGTACGTGTTAGGGTTAGGGTAGGGGTTAGGCTTAGGGTACGCGTTAGGGTTAGGGTAGTTATTAAACCTATCCCACTCTCTAGATACCCCTTAGCACGTAAAGGAATATAATTTGGGGGTCCAGCAATGGAGAAGAGTTTAGACACTAGGATAAAATAAGGAACACACCCATTATAAAGAATACACATTAGGATTCTCTTTTTAACCTGTTCCTTAAAACTCTAGTGCTTAGGAAATCTATTGGAGGCAGAAGCAGTCATGGGTAACTTAGGGGTACGTTTAGGGTTAGGGTACGGTGTCGAGTACGGCATAGGGTATGCGTTAGGTTTAGGGTTAGGGTTAGTGTTAGGGTTAGGGCTCGGTTTAGGGAACGGGTTTGTATTAGGGTACTTCATAGGGTTAGGGTAGGGGTTAGGGTTAGAGTACGCGTTAGGTTTAGGGTAGGGTTTAGGGTTAGGGTACGCGTTAGGGTTAGGGTAGTTATTAAACCTATCGCAGTCTCTAGATACCCTTAGCACGTAAAGGAATATTATTTGGGGGTCCAGCCATGGAGAAGAGTTTAGACTGTAGGATAAGACAAGGAACACAGCCATTATAAAGAAATCACATTAGGATTCTCTTTTTAACCTGTTCCTTAAAACACTAGTGCTTAGGAAATCTATTGGAGGCAGAAGCAGTCATGGGTAGCTTAGGGTTAATGTTAGGGTTAGGGTACAGTTTAGGGTACGGTTTCAGGTACGGCATAGGGTATGGGTTAGATTTAGGGTTTGGGTTATTTTTATGGTTAAGCCTCGGTTTAGGATACGGGTTAGGAGTAGGGTACGTGTTAGGGTTAGGGTAGGGGTTAGGCTTAGTGTACGCATTAGGGTTAGGGTAGTTATTAAACCTATCCCACTCTCTAGATCCCCCTTAGCACGTAAAGGAATATAATTTGGGGGTCCAGCAATGGAGAAGAGTTTAGACACTAGGATAAAATAAGGAACACACCCATTATAAAGAAATCACATTAGGATTCTCTTTTTAACCTCTTCCTTAAAACACTAGTGCTTAGGAAATCTATTGGAGGCAGAAGCAGTCAAGGGTAGCCTAGGGGTAGGTTTAGGGTTAGGGTTAGGGTTAGGGTTAGGGTTAGGGTTAGGGTACGGTTTAGGGTACGGATTCGGGTACAGCGTAGGGTATGGGTTAGATTTAGGGTTTGGGTTATTTTTAGGGTTAAGCCTCGGTTTAGGATACGGGTTAGGAGTAGGGTACGTGTTATGGTTAGGGTAGGGGTTAGGCTTAGTGTACGCATTAGGGTTAGGGTAGTTATTAAACCTATCCCACTCTCTAGATCCCCCTTAGCACGTAAAGGAATAAAATTTGGGGGTCCAGCAATGGAGAAGAGTTTAGACACTAGGATAAGATAAGGAACACACCCATTATAAAGAAATCACATTAGGATTCTGTTTTTAACCTGTTCCTTAAAACACTAGTGCTTAGGAAATCTATTGGAGGCAGAAGCAGTCAAGGGTAGCTTAGGGGTAGGTTTAGGGTTAGGGTTAGGGTTAGGGTTAGGGTACGGCTTAGTTAACGGGTTCGGGTACGGGTTCGTGTACTGCGTAGGGTATGGGTTAGGGTTAGGGTTAGGGTTAGTGTTAGGGTTAGGGCTCGGTTTAGGGTACGGGTTAGGATTAGGGTACGTGTTAGTGTTAGGGTAGGGGTTAGGGTTAGGGTACGCGTTAGGGTAAGGGTAGTTATTAAACCTATCCCACGCTCTAGATACTCCTTAGCACGTAAAGAAAGATTATTTGGGGGTCCAGCCATGGAGAAGTGTTTAGACACTAGGATAAAATAAGGAACACAGAAATTATAAAGAAATCACATTAGGATTCTCTTTTTAACCTGTTCCTTAACACACTAGTGCTTAGGAAATCTATTGGAGGCAGAAGCAGTGAAGCGTAGCATAGGGTTAGGGTTAGGGTTAGGGTTTGGGTACGGCTTAGGGTACGTACGGGTTCGGGTACAGGTTTGGGTATGGCGTAGGGTATGGGTTTGGGTTAGGGTTAGGGCTCGGTTTAGGGTACGGGTTAGGATTACGGTACGTGTTAGGGTTAGGGTAGGGGTTAGGGTTAGGTTACGCATTAGGGTTAGGGTAGGGGTTAGTGTTAGGTTACGCGTTAGGGTTAGGATAGTTATTAAACCTATCCCACTCTCTAGATACCCCGTAGCAAGTAAAGGAATATTATTTGGGGGTCCAGCCATGGAGAAGAATTTGGACACTAGGATAAGATAAAGAACACACCCATAATAAAGAAATCACATTAGGATTCTCTTTTTAACCTGTTCCTTAAAACACTAGTGCTTAGGAAATCTATTGGAGGCAGAACCAGTCAAGGGCAGCTTAGTGTTAGTGTTCGGGTTAGGGTTAGGGTTAGGTTTTGGTTTAGGGTACGAGTTCGGGTACGTGTTCGGGTACGGCGTAGGGTATGGGTTAGATTTAGGGGTTGGGTTACTGTTAGGGTTAGGGCTCGGTTTAGGATACGGGATAGGAGTAGGTTACGTGTTAGGGTTAGGGTAGGTTTTAGGGTTAGGGTACGCGTTAGGGTTAGGGTAGTTATTAAACCTATCCCACTCTCTAGCTACCCCTTAGCACGTAAAGGAATATTATTTGGGGGTCCAACCATGGAGAAGAATTTGGACACTAGGATAAGATAAGGAACACACCCTTTATAAAGAAATCACTTTAGGATTCTCTTTTTAACCTGTTCCTTAAAACACTAGTTCTTAGGAAATCTATAGGAGGCTGAAGCAGTCAAGGGTAGCATAGGGTAGGGTTAGGGTTAGGGTTAGGGTTAGGGTACGGCTTAGGTTACGGGTTCGGGTACGGGTTCGGGTACGGCGTAGGGTATGGGTTAGGGTTAGGGTTAGGGTTAGTGTTAGGGTTAGTGCTCGGTTTAGGGTACGGGTTAGGATTAGGGTATGTGTTAGGGTTAGGGTAGGGGTTAG
The DNA here is from genome assembly GCF_028021215.1 of Eschrichtius robustus. Lineage (NCBI taxonomy): Eukaryota > Metazoa > Chordata > Mammalia > Artiodactyla > Eschrichtiidae > Eschrichtius > Eschrichtius robustus. Next base: position 23,104,620 of record NC_090827.1, on the reverse strand, counting down.
GATTAGGGTACGGATTAGGGTTGGGGTAGTTATTAAACCTATCCCACTGTCTAGATACCCCTTAGCACGTAAAGGAATATTATTTGGGGGTCCAGCCATGGAGAAGAGTTTAGACACTAGGATAAGATAAGGAACACACCCAATATAAAGAAATCACATTAGGATTCTCTTTTTAACCTGTACCTTAAAACACTAGTGCTTAGGAAATCTACTGGAGGCAGAAGCAGTCAAGGGTAGCTTACGGTTAGGGTTAGGTTTAGGGTTAGGGTTAGGGTTACGGTTAGGTTACGGCTTAGGGTACGGGTTCGGGTACGGGTTCGGGTACGGCGTAGGGTATGGGTTAGGGTTAGGATTAGTGCTGGGGTTAGGGCTCGGTTTAGGGTACGGGTTAGGATTAAGGTACGTGTTAGTGTTAGGGTAGGGGTTAGGGTTAGGGTACGCGTTTGGGTAAGGGTAGTTATTAAACCTATCCCACGCTCTAGATACCCCTTAGCACGTAAAGAAATATTATTTGGGGGTCCAGCCATGGAGAAGAGTTTAGACACTAGGATAAAATAAGGAACACACCCATTATAAAGAAATCACATTAGGATTCTCTTTTTAACCTGTTCCTTAAAACACTAGTGCTTAGGAAAATATTGGAGGCAGAAGCAGTCAAGTGTAGCTTAGGGGTAGGTTTAGGGTTAGGGTACGGTTTCGGGTACGGCGTAGGGTATGCGTTAGGGTTAGGGTTAGGGTTATGGTTAGTGTTAGGGTTAGGGCTCGCTTTAGGGTACGGGTTAGGATTAGCGTACGTTTTAGGGTTAGGGTTAGGGTTAGGGTTAGGGTACGGATTAGGGTTAGGGTAGTTATTAAAACTATCCCACTCTCTAGATACCCCTTAGCACGTAATGGAATATTATTTGGGGGTCCAGCCATGGAGAACAGTTTAGACATTAGGATAAGATAAGGAACACACCCATTATAAAGAAATCACATTAGGATTCACTTTTTAACCTGTTCCTTAAACACTAGTGCTTAGGAAATCTATTGGAGGCAGAAGAAGTCAAGGGTAGCTTAGGGTTACTGTTAGGGTTAGGATTAGGGTTAGGGTTAGGGTTAGGGATAGGGTACGGTTTAGGGTACGGCGTAGGGTATGGGTTAGATTTAGGGTTTGGGTTATTTTTACGGTTAGGGCTCGGTTTAGGATACGGGTTAGGTGTAGGGTACGTGTTAGGGTTAGGGTAGGGGTTAGGCTTAGGGTACGCGTTAGGGTTAGGGTAGTTATTACACCTATCCCACTCTCTAGATACCCCTTAGCACATAAAGGAATATAATTTGGGGGTCCAGCAATGGAGAAGAGTTTAGACACTAGGATAAAATAAGGAACACACCCATTATAAAGAATACACATTAGGATTCTCTTTTTAACCTGTTCCTTAAAACTCTAGTGCTTAGGAAATCTATTGGAGGCAGAAGCAGTCATGGGTAGCTTAGGGGTACGTTTAGGGTTAGGGTACGGTGTCGGGTACGGCATAGGGTATGCGTTAGGTTTAGGGTTAGGGTTAGTGTTAGGGTTAGGGCTCGGTTTAGGGAACGGGTTTGTATTAGGGTACTTCATAGGGTTAGGGTAGGGGTTAGGGTTAGAGTACGCGTTAGGTTTAGGGTAGGGTTTAGGGTTAGGGTACGCGTTAGGGTTAGGGTAGTTATTAAACCTATCCCAGTCTCTAGATACCCTTAGCACGTAAAGGAATATTATTTGGGGGTCCAGCCATGGAGAAGAGTTTAGACTGTAGGATAAGACAAGGAACACAGCCATTATAAAGAAATCACATTAGGATTCTCTTTTTAACCTGTTCCTTAAAACACTAGTGCTTAGGAATTCTATTGGAGGCAGAAGCAGTCATGGGTAGCTTAGGGTTAATGTTAGGGTTAGGGTACAGTTTAGGGTACGGTTTCAGGTACGGCATAGGGTATGGGTTAGATTTAGGGTTTGGGTTATTTTTAGGGTTAGGGCTCGGTTTAGGATACGGGTTAGGAGTAGGGTACGTGTTAGGGTTAGGGTAGGGGTTAGGCTTAGGGTATGCGTTAGGGTTAGGGTAGTTATTAAACCTATCCCACACTGTAGATCCCCCTTAGCACGTAAAGGAATATAATTTGGGAGTCCAGCAATGGAGAAGAGTTTAGACACTAGGATAAAATAAGGAACACACCCATTATAAAGAAATCACAATAGGATTCTATTTTTAACCTGTTCCTTAAAACACTAGTGCTTAGGAAATCTATTGGAGGTAGAAGCAGTGAAGGGTAGCTTAGGGTTAGGGTTAGGGTTAGGGTTAGGGTACGGTTTAGGGTATGGTTTTGGGTATGGCGTAGGGTATGGGTTAGATTTAGGGTTTGGGTTATTTTTAGGGTTAGGGCTCGGTTTAGGATACGGGTTAGGAGTAGGGTACGTGTTAGGGTTAGGGTAGGGGTTAGGCTTAGGATACGCGTTAGTGTTAGGGTAGTTATTAAACCTATCCCACTCTCTAGATAAACCTTAGCACGTAAAGGAATATAATTTGGGTGTCCAGCAATGGAGAAGAGTTTAGACACTAGGATAAGATAAGGAACACACCCATTATAAAGAAATCACATTAGGATTCTGTTTTTAACGTGTTCCTTAAAACACTAGTGCTTAGGAAATCTATTGGAGGCAGAAGCAGTCAAGCGTAGCTTAGGGGTAGGGTTAGGGTTAGGGTTAGGGTTAGGTTTAGGGTTAGGGTACGGCTTAGTTAACGGGTTCGGGTACGGGTTCGTGTACTGCGTAGGGTATGGGTTAGGGTTAGGGTTAGGGTTAGTGTTAGGGTTAGGGCTCGGTTTAGGGTACGGGTTAGGATTAAGGTACGTGTTAGTGTTAGGGTAGGGGTTAGGGTTAGGTTACGCGTTAGGGTAAGGGTAGTTATTAAACCTATCCTATGCTCTAGATACCCCTTAGCACATAAAGAAATATTATTTGGGGGTCCAGCCATGGAGAAGAGTTTAGACACTAGGATAAAATAAGGAACACACCCATTATAAAGAAATCACATTAGGATTCTCTTTTTATCCTGTTCCTTAACACACTGGTGCTTCGGAAATCTATTGGAGGCAGAAGCAGTGAAGCGTAGCATAGGGTTAGGGTTAGGGTTAGGGTTTGGGTACGGCTTAGGGTACGGGTTCGGGTACAGGTTTGGGTACGGCGTAGGGTATGGGTTTGGGTTAGGGTTAGGGTTAGGGTTAGGGCTCGGTTTAGGGTACGGGTTAGGATTAGGGTACGTGTTAGGGTTAGGGTAGGGGTTAGGGTTAGGGTACGGATTAGGGTTGGGGTAGTTATTAAACTTATCCCATTCTCTAGATGCCCCGTAGCACGTAAAGGAATATTACTTGGGGGACCAGCCATGGAGAAGAGTTTAGACATTAGGATAAGATAAGGAACACAACCATTATAAAGAAATAACATTAGGATTCTCTTTTTAACCTGTTCTTTAAAACACTAGTGCTTAGGAAATCTATTGGAGGCAGAAACAGTCAAGGGTAGCTTAGGGTTAGGGTTATGGTTATGGTTAGGGTTAGGGTACGGCTTAGGGTACAGGTTCGGGTACGGCGTAGGGTGTGGTTTAGGGTTAGGGTTAGGGTTAGTGTTAGGGTTAGGGCTCGGTTTAGGATACGGGTTAGGATTAGGGTACTTGTTAGGCTTAGGGTAAGGGTTAGGGTTAGGTTACGCGTTAGGGTTAGGGTAGGGGCTAGTGTTAGGTTACGCGTTAGGGTTAGGGTAGTTATTAAACCTATCCCACTCTCTAGATACCCCTTAGCACGTAATGGAATATTATTTGGGGGTCCAGCCATGGAGAACAGTTTAGACATTAGGATAAGATAAGGAACACACCCATTATAAAGAAATCACATTAGGATTCTCTTTTTAACCTGTTCCTTAAAACACTAGTGCTTAGGAAAACTATTGGAGGCAGAAGCTGTCAAGGGTAGCTTAGGGGTAGGTTTAGGGTTAGGGTACGGTTTCGGGTACGGCGTAGGGTATGCGTTAGGTTTAGTGTTAGGGTTAGTGTTAGGGTTAGGGCTCGGTTTAGGGTACGGGTTAGGATTAGCGTACGTGTTAGGGTTAGGGTAGGGGTAAGGGTTAGGGTACGGATTAGGGTTAGGGTAGTTATTAAACCTATCCCACTCTCTAGATACCCCTTAGCAAGTACTGGAATATTATTTGGGGGTCCAGCCATGGAGAACAGTTTAGACATTAGGATAAGATATGGAACACACCCATTATAAAGAAATCACATTAGGATTCACTTTTTAACCTGTTCCTTAAAACACTAGTGCTTAGGAAATCTATTGGAGGCAGAAAAAGTCAAGGGGAGCTTAGGGTTACTGTTAGGGTTAGGGTTAGGGTTAGGGTTAGGGTTAGGTTTAGGGTACGGTTTAGGGTACGGGTTCGGGTACGGCGTAGGGTATGGGTTAGATTTAGGGTTTGGGTTATTTTTAGGGTTAGGGCTCGGTTTAGGATACGGGTTAGGTGTAGGGTACGAGTTAGGGTTAGGGTAGGGGTTAGGCTTAGGGTACGCGTTAGGGTTAGGGTAGTTATTAAACCTATCCCACTCTCTAGATACCCCTTAGCACGTAAAGGAATATAATTTGGGGGTCCAGCAATGGAGAAGAGTTTAGACACTTCGATAAAATAAGGAACACACCCATTATAAACAAATCACATTAGGATTCTCTTTTTAACCTGTTCCTTAAGACTCTAGTGCATAGGAAATGTATTGGAGGCAGAAGCAGTCATGGGTAGCTTAGGGGTAGGTTTAGGGTTAGGGTACAGTGTCGGGTACGGCGTACGGTATGCGTTAGGTTTAGGGTTAGGGTTAGTGTTAGGGTTAGGGCTCGGTTTAGGGGACGGGTTAGTATTAGGGTACTTGATAGGGTTAGGGTAGTGGTTAGGGTTAGAGTACGCGTTAGGTTTAGGGTAGGGTTTAGGGTTAGGGTACGCGTTAGGGTTAGGGTAGTTATTAAACCTATCCCAGTCTCTAGATACCCTTAGCACGTAAAGGAATATTATTTGGGGCTCCAGCCATGGAGAAGAGTTTAGACTCTAGGATAAGATAAGGAACACACCCAATATAAAGAAATCACATTAGGATTCTCTTTTTAACCTGTACCTTAAAACACTAGTGCTTAGGAAATCTACTGGAGGCAGAAGCAGTCAAGGGTAGCTTACGGTTAGGGTTAGTTTTAGGGTTAGGGATAGGGTTACGGTTAGGTTACGGCTTAGGGTACGGGTTCGGGTACGGCGTAGGGTATGGGTTAGGGTTAGGATTAGTGCTAGGGTTAGGGCTCGGTTTAGGGTACGGGTTAGGATTAAGGTACGTGTTAGTGTTAGGGTAGGGGTTAGGGTTAGGGTACGCGTTTGGGTAAGGGTAGTTATTAAACCTATCCCACGCTCTAGATACCCCTTAGCACGTAAAGAAAGATTATTTGGGGGTCCAGCCATGGAGAAGAGTTTAGACACTAGGATAAAATAAGGAACACACCCATTATAAAGAAATCACATTAGGATTCTCTTTTTAACCTGTTCCTTAAAACACTAGTGCTTAGGAAAATATTGGAGGCAGAAGCAGTCAAGTGTAGCTTAGGGGTAGGTTTAGGGTTAGGGTACGGTTTCGGGTACGGCGTAGGGTATGCGTTAGGGTTAGGGTTAGGGTTATGGTTAGTGTTAGGGTTAGGGCTCGGTTTAGGGTACGGGTTAGGATTAGCGTACGTTTTAGGGTTAGGGTTAGGGTTAGGGTTAGGGTACGGATTAGGGTTAGGGTAGTTATTAAACCTATCCCACTCTCTAGATACCCCTTAGCACGTAATGGAATATTATTTGGTGGTCCAGCCATGGAGAACAGTTTAGACATTAGGATAAGATAAGGAACACACCCATTATAAAGAAATCACATTAGGATTCACTTTTTAACCTGTTCCTTAAAACACTAGTGCTTAGGAAATCTATTGGAGGCAGAAGAAGTCAAGGGTAGCTTAGGGTTACTGTTAGGGTTAGGGTTAGGGTTAGGGTTAGGGTTAGGGATAGGGTACGGTTTAGGGTACGGCGTAGGGTATGGGTTAGATTTAGGGTTTGGGTTATTTTTACGGTTAGGGCTCGGTTTAGGATACGGGTTAGGTGTAGGGTACGTGTTAGGGTTAGGGTAGGGGTTAGGCTTAGGGTACGCGTTAGGGTTAGGGTAGTTATTACACCTATCCCACTCTCTAGATACCCCTTAGCACATAAAGGAATATAATTTGGGGGTCCAGCAATGGAGAAGAGTTTAGACACTAGGATAAAATAAGGAACACACCCATTATAAAGAATACACATTAGGATTCTCTTTTTAACCTGTTCCTTAAAACTCTAGTGCTTAGGAAATCTATTGGAGGCAGAAGCAGTCATGGGTAGCTTAGGGGTACGTTTAGGGTTAGGGTACGGTGTCGGGTACGGCATAGGGTATGCGTTAGGTTTAGGGTTAGGGTTAGTGTTAGGGTTAGGGCTCGGTTTAGGGAACGGGTTTGTATTAGGGTACTTCATAGGGTTAGGGTAGGGGTTAGGGTTAGAGTACGTGTTAGGTTTAGGGTAGGGTTTAGGATTAGGGTACGCGTTAGGGTTAGGGTAGTTATTAAACCTATCCCAGTCTCTAGATACCCTTAGCACGTAAAGGAATATTATTTGGGGGTCCAGCCATGGAGAAGAGTTTAGACTGTAGGATAAGACAAGGAACACAGCCATTATAAAGAAATCACATTAGGATTCTCTTTTTAACCTGTTCCTTAAAACACTAGTGCTTAGGAAATCTATTGGAGGCAGAAGCAGTCATGGGTAGCTTAGGGTTAATGTTAGGGTTAGGGTACAGTTTAGGGTACGGTTTCAGGTACGACATAGGGTATGGGTTAGATTTAGGGTTTGGGTTATTTTTAGGGTTAGGGCTCGGTTTAGGATACGGGTTAGGAGTAGGGTACGTGTTAGGGTTAGGGTAGGGGTTAGGCTTAGGGTATGCGTTAGGGTTAGGGTAGTTATTAAACCTATCCCACACTGTAGATCCCCCTTAGCACGTAATGGAATATTATTTGGGGGTCCAGCAATGGAGAAGAGTTTAGACACTAGGATAAGATAAGGAACACACCCATTATAAAGAAATCACATTAGGATTCTGTTTTTAACGTGTTCCTTAAAACACTAGTGCTTAGGAAATCTATTGGAGGCAGAAGCAGTCAAGCGTAGCTTAGGGGTAGGGTTAGGGTTAGGGTTAGGGTTAGGTTTAGGGTTAGGGTACGGCTTAGTTAACGGGTTCGGGTACGGGTTCGTGTACTGCGTAGGGTATGGGTTAGGGTTAGGGTTAGGGTTAGTGTTAGGGTTAGGGCTCGGTTTAGGGTACGGGTTAGGATTAAGGTACGTGTTAGTGTTAGGGTAGGGGTTAGGGTTAGGTTACTCGTTAGGGTAAGGGTAGTTATTAAACCTATCCTACGCTCTAGATACCCCTTAGCACGTAAAGAAATATTATTTGGGGGTCCAGCCATGGAGAAGAGTTTAGACACTAGGATAAAATAAGGAACACACCCATTATAAAGAAATCACATTAGGATTCTCTTTTTATCCTGTTCCTTAACACACTGGTGCTTCGGAAATCTATTGGAGGCAGAAGCAGTGAAGCGTAGCATAGGGTTAGGGTTAGGGTTAGGGTTTGGGTACGGCTTAGGGTACGGGTTCGGGTACAGGTTTGGGTACGGCGTAGGGTATGGGTTTGGGTTAGGGTTAGGGTTAGGGTTAGGGCTCGGTTTAGGGTACGGGTTAGGATTAGGGTAGGTGTTAGGGTTAGTGTTTGGTTTAGGGTTAGGTTACGGCTTAGTGTACGGGTTCGGGTACGGGTTCGTGTACTGCGTAGGGTATGGGTTAGGGTTAGGGTTAGGGTTAGTGTTAGGGTTAGGGCTCGGTTTAGGGTACGGTTTAGGATTAGAGTACGTGTTAGTGTTAGGGTAGGGGTTAGGGTTAGGGTACGCGTTAGGGTAAGGGTAGTTATTAAACCTATCCCACGCTCTAGATACCCCTTAGCACGTAAAGAAATATTGTTTGGGGGTCCAGCCTTGGAGAAGAGTTTAGACACTAGGATAAGATAAGGAACACACCCATTATAAAGAATTAACATTAGGATTCCCTTTTAACCTGTACCTTAAAAAACTAGTGCTTAGGAAAACTACTGCAGGCAGAAGCAGTCAAGGGTAGCTTACGGTTAGGGTTAGGGTTAGGGTACGGCTTAGGGTACGGGTTCGGGTATGGCGTAGGGTATGGGTTAGGGTTAGGGGTAGTGCTGGGTTAGGGCTCGGTTTAGGGAACGGGTTAGTATTAGGTTACATGTTAGGGTTATGGTAGGGATTAGGGTTAGAGTACGCATTAGGTTTAGGGTAGGGGTTAGGGTTAGGGTACGCGTTAGAGTTAGGGTAGTTATTAAGCCTATCCCACTCTCTAGATACCCCTTAGCACGTAATGGAATATTATTTGGGGGTCCAGCCATGGAGAACAGTTTAGACATTAGGATAAGATAAGGAACACACCCATTATAAAGAAATCACATTAGGATTCACTTTTTAACTTGTTCCTTAAAACACTAGTGCTTAGGAAATCTATTGGAGGCAGAAGAAGTCAAGGGTAGCTTAGGGTTACTGTTAGGGTTAGGGTTAGGGTTAGGGTTAGGGATAGGGTACGGTTTAGGGTACGGCGTAGGGTATGGGTTAGATTTAGGGTTTGGGTTATTTTTAGGGTTAGGGCTCGGTTTAGGATACGGGTTAGGTGTAGGGTACGTGTTAGGGTTAGGGTAGGGGTTAGGCTTAGGGTACGCGTTAGGGTTAGGGTAGATATTAAACCTATCCCACTCTCTAGATACCCCTTAGCACGTAAAGGAATATAATTTGGGGGTCCAGCAATGGAGAAGAGTTTAGACACTAGGATAAAATAAGGAACACACCCATTATAAAGAATACACATTAGGATTCTCTTTTTAACCTGTTCCTTAAAACTCTAGTGCTTAGGAAATCTATTGGAGGCAGAAGCAGTCATGGGTAGCTTAGGGGTACGTTTAGGGTTAGGGTACGGTGTCGGGTACGGCATAGGGTATGCGTTAGGTTTAGGGTTAGGGTTAGTGTTAGGGTTAGGGCTCGGTTTAGGGAACGGGTTTGTATTAGGGTACTTCATAGGGTTAGGGTAGGGGTTAGGGTTAGAGTACGCGTTAGGTTTAGGGTAGGGTTTAGGGTTAGGGTACGCGTTAGGGTTAGGGTAGTTATTAAACCTATCGCAGTCTCTAGATACCCTTAGCACGTAAAGGAATATTATTTGGGGGTCCAGCCATGGAGAAGAGTTTAGACTGTAGGATAAGACAAGGAACACAGCCATTATAAAGAAATCACATTAGGATTCTCTTTTTAACCTGTTCCTTAAAACACTAGTGCTTAGGAAATCTATTGGAGGCAGAAGCAGTCATGGGTAGCTTAGGGTTAATGTTAGGGTTAGGGTACAGTTTAGGGTACGGTTTCAGGTACGACATAGGGTATGGGTTAGATTTAGTGTTTGGGTTATTTTTAGGGTTAGGGCTCGGTTTAGGATACGGGTTAGGAGTAGGGTACGTGTTAGGGTTAGGGTAGGGGTTAGGCTTAGGGTATGCGTTAGGGTTAGGGTAGTTATTAAACCTATCCCACACTGTAGATCCCCCTTAGCACGTAAAGGAATATAATTTGGGGGTCCAGCAATGGAGAAGAGTTTAGACACTAGGATAAAATAAGGAACACACCCATTATAAAGAAATCACAATAGGATTCTATTTTTAACCTGTTCCTTAAAACACTAGTGCTTAGGAAATCTATTGGAGGTAGAAGCAGTGAAGGGTAGCTTAGGGTTAGGGTTAGGGTTAGGGTTAGGGTACGGTTTAGGGTATGGTTTTGGGTATGGCGTAGGGTATGGGTTAGATGTAGGGTTTGGGTTATTTTTAGGGTTAGGGCTCGGTTTAGGATACGGGTTAGGAGTAGGGTACGTGTTAGGGTTAGGGTAGGGGTTAGGCTTAGGGTACGCGTTAGGGTTAGGGTAGTTATTAAACCTATCCCACTCTCTAGATACACCTTAGCACGTAAAAGAATATAATTTGGGGGTCCAGCAGTGGAGAAGAGTTTAGACATTAGGATAAAATAAGGAACACACCCATTATAAAGAAATCACATTAGGATTCTCTTTTTAACCTGTTCCTTAAAACACTAGTGCTTAGGAAAACTATTGGAGGCAGAAGGAGTCAAGGGTAGCTTAGGGGTAGGTTTAGGGTTAGGGTACCGTTTCGGGTACGGTGTAGGGTATGCGTTAGGGTTAGGGTTAGGGTTAGTGTTAGGGTTAGGGCTCGGTTTAGGGTACGGGTTAGGATTAGCGTACGTGTTAGGGTTAGGGTAGGTGTAAGGGTTAGGGTACGGATTAGGGTTAGGGTAGTTATTAAACCTATCCCACTCTCTAGATACCCCTTAGCACGTAATGGAATATTATTTGGGGGTCCAGCCATGGAGAACAGTTTCGACATTAGGATAAGATAAGGAACACAACCATTATAAAGAAATCACATTAGGATTCTCTTTTTAACCTGTTCCTTAAAACACTAGTGCTTAGGAAATCTATTGGAGGCAGAAGCAGTCAAGGGCAGCTTAGGGTTACTGTTAGGGTTAGGGTTAGGTTTAGGGTAAGGGTTAGTGTACGGTTTAGGGTACGGGTTCGGATACGGCGTAGGGTATGGGTTAGATTTAGGGTTTGGGTTATTTTTAGGGTTAGGCCTCGGCTTAGGATAAGGGTTAGGAGTAGGGTACGTGTTAGGGTTAGGGTAGGGGTTACGCTTAGGGTACGCGTTAGGGTTAGGGTAGTTATTAAACCTATCCCACTCTCTAGATACACCTTAGCACGTAAAGGAATATAATTTGGGTGTCCAGCAATGGAGAAGAGTTTAGACACTAGGATAAGATAAGGAACACACCCATTATAAAGAAATCACATTAGGATTCTGTTTTTAACGTGTTCCTTAAAACACTAGTGCTTAGGAAATCTATTGGAGGCAGAAGCAGTCAAGGGTAGCTTAGGGGTAGTGTTAGGGTTAGGGTTAGGGTTAGGTTTAGGGTTAGGGTACGGCTTAGTTAACGGGTTCGGGTACGGGTTCGTGTACTGCGTAGGGTATGGGTTAGGGTTAGGGTTAGGGTTAGTGTTAGGGTTAGGGCTCGGTTTAGGGTACTGGTTAGGATTAAGGTACGTGTTAGTGTTAGGGTAGGGGTTAGGGTTAGGGTACGCGTTAGGGTAAGGGTAGTTATTAAACCTATCCTACGCTCTAGATACCCCTTAGCACGTAAAGAAATATTATTTGGGGTTCCAGCCATGGAGAAGAGTTTAGACACTAGGATAAAATAAGGAACACACCCATTATAAAGAAATCACATTAGGATTCTCTTTTTATCCTGTTCCTTAACACACTGGTGCTTCGGAAATCTATTGGAGGCAGAAGCATTGAAGGGTAGCTTAGTGTTAGGTTTAGGGTTAGCGTTAGGGTACGGGTTTGGGTAAGGTTTCGGGTACAGCGTAGGGTATGGTTTAGGTTAGGGTTAGTGTTAGGGTTAGGGCTCAAATTAGGGTACGGGTTAGGATTAGGGTACGAGTAAGGGTTAGGGTAGGTGTGAGGGTTAGGGTACGGATTAGGGTTAGGGTAGTTATTAAACCTATCCCACTCTCTAGATACCCCTTAGCACGTAATGGAATATTATTTGGGGGTCCAGGCGTGGAGATGAGTTTAGACATTAGGATAAGATAAGGAACACACCCATTATAAAGAAATCACATTAGGATTCTCTTTTTTACCTGTTCCTTAAAACACTAGTGCTTAGGAAATCTATTGGAGGCAGAAGCAGTCAAGGGTAGCTTAGTGTTACTGTTAGGGTTAGGGTTAGGGTTAGGGTTATGGTTAGGGTACGGTTTAGGGTACGGGTTCGGGTATGGCGTACGGTTTGGGTTAGATTTAGGGTTTTGGTTATTTTTATGGTTAGGCCTCGGTTTAGGATACGGGTTAGGAGTAGGGTACGTGTTAGGGTTAGGGTAGGGGTTAGGCTTAGGGTACGCGTTAGGGTTAGGGTAGTTATTAAACCTATCCCACTCTCTAGATACACCTTAGCACGTAAAGGAATATAATTTGGGTGTCCAGCAATGGAGAAGTGTTTAGACACTAGGATAAGATAAGGTACACACCCAGTATAAAGAAATCACATTAGGATTCTGTTTTTAACCTGTTCCTTAAAACACTAGTGCTTAGGAAATGTATTGGAGGCAGAGGCAATGAAGGGTAGCTTAGGGTTACTGTTAGGGTTAGGGTTAGGGTTAGGGTTAGGGTTAGGGTTAGGTTTAGGGTTAGGGTACGGCTTAGTGTACGGGTTCGGGTACGGGTTCGTGTACTGCGTAGGGTATGGGTTAGGGTTACGGTTAGGGTTAGTGTTAGGGTTAGGGCTCGGTTTAGGGTACGGGTTAGGATTAGGGTACATGTTAGTGTTAGGGTAGGGGTTAGGGTTATGGTACCCGTTAGGGTAAGGGTAGTTATTAAACCTATCCCACGCTCTAGATACCCCTTAGCACGTAAAGAAATATTATTTGGAGGTCCAGCCTTGGAGAAGAGTTTAGACACTAGGATAAGATAAGGAACACACCCATTATAAAGAATTAACTTTAGGATTCTCTTTTTAACCTGTACCTTAAAATACTAGTGCTTAAGAAATCTACTGGAGGCAGAAGCAGTCAAGGGTAGCTTACGGTTAGGGTTAGGGTTAGGGTTAGGGTACGGCTTAGGGTACGGTTTCGGGTACGGGTTCGGGTATGGCGTAGGGTATGGGTTAGGGTTAGGGGTAGTGCTGGGTTAGGGCTCGGTTTAGGGAACGGGTTAGTATTAGGTTACATGTTAGGGTTATGGTAGGGATTAGGGTTAGAGTACGCATTAGGTTTAGGGTAGGGGTTAGGGTTAGGGTACGCGTTAGAGTTAGGGTAGTTATTAAGCCTATCCCACTCTCTAGATACCCCTTAGCACGTAATGGAATATTATTTGGTGGTCCAGCCATGGAGAACAGTTTAGACATTAGGATAAGATAAGGAACACACCCATTATAAAGAAATCACATTAGGATTCACTTTTTAACCTGTTCCTTAAAACACTAGTGCTTAGGAAATCTATTGGAGGCAGAAGAAGTCAAGTGTAGCTTAGGGTTACTGTTAGGGTTAGGGTTAGGGTTAGGGTTAGGGTTAGGGATAGGGTACGGTTTAGGGTACGGCGTAGGGTATGGGTTAGATTTAGGGTTTGGGTTATTTTTAGGGTTAGGGCTCGGTTTAGGATACGGGTTAGGTGTAGGGTACGTGTTAGGGTTAGGGTAGGGGTTAGGCTTAGGGTACGCGTTAGGGTTAGGGTAGTTATTACACCTATCCCACTTTCTAGATACCCCTTAGCACGTAAAGGAATATAATTTGGGGGTCCAGCAATGGAGAAGAGTTTAGACACTAGGATAAAATAAGGAACACACCCATTATAAAAAATACACATTAGGATTCTCTTTTTAACCTGTTCCTTAAAACTCTAGTGCTTAGGAAATCTATTGGAGGCAGAAGCAGTCATGGGTAGCTTAGGGGTACGTTTAGGGTTAGGGTACGGTGTCGGGTACGGCATAGGGTATGCGTTAGGTTTAGGGTTAGGGTTAGTGTTAGGGTTAGGGCTCGGTTTACGGAACGGGTTTGTATTAGGGTACTTCATAGGGTTAGGGTAGGGGTTAGGGTTAGAGTACGCGTTAGGTTTAGGGTAGGGTTTAGGGTTAGGGTACGCGTTAGGGTTAGGGTAGTTATTAAACCTATCCCAGTCTCTAGATACCCTTAGCACGTAAAGGAATATTATTTGGGGGTCCAGCCATGGAGAAGAGTTTAGACTGTAGGATAAGACAAGGAACACAGCCATTATAAAGAAATCACATTAGGATTCTCTTTTTAACCTGTTCCTTAAAACACTAGTGCTTAGGAAATCTATTGGAGGCAGAAGCAGTCATGGGTAGCTTAGGGTTAATGTTAGGGTTAGGGTACAGTTTAGGGTACGGTTTAAGGTACAGCATAGGGTATGGGTTAGATTTAGGGTTTGGGTTATTTTTAGGGTTAGGGCTCGCTTTAGGATACGGGTTAGGAGTAGGGTACGTGTTAGGGTTAGGATAGAGGTTAGGCTTAGGGTACGCGTTAGGGTTAGGGTAGTTATTAAACCTATCCCAGTCTCTAGATACACCTTAGCACGTAAAAGAATATAATTTGGTGGTCCAGCAATGGAGAAGAGTTTAGACACTAGGATAAAATAAGGAACACACCCATTATAAAGAAATCACATTAGGATTCTCTTTTTAACCTGTTCCTTAAAACACTAGTGCTTAGGAAAACTATTGGAGGCAGAAGGAGTCAAGGGTAGCTTAGGGGTAGGTTTAGGGTTAGGGTACGGTTTCGGGTACGGTGTAGGGTATGCGTTAGGGTTAGGGTTAGGGTTAGTGTTAGGGTTAGGGCTCGGTTTAGGGTACGGGTTAGGATTAGCGTACGTGTTAGGGTTAGGGTAGGGGTAAGGGTTAGGGTACGGATTAGGGTTAGGGTAGTTATTAAACCTATCCCACTCTCTAGATACCCCTTAGCACGTAATGGAATATTATTTGGGGGTCCAGCCATGGAGAACAGTTTAGACATTAGGATAAGATAAGGAACACACCCATTATAAAGAAATCACATTAGGATTCTCTTTTTAACCTGTTCCTTAAAACACTAGTGCTTAGGAAATCTATTGGAGGCAGAAGCAGTCAAGGGCAGCTTAGGGTTACTGTTAGGGTTAGGGTTAGGTTTAGGGTAAGGGTTAGGGTACGGTTTAGGGTACGGGTTCGGATACGGCGTAGGGTATGGGTTAGATTTAGGGTTTGGGTTATTTTTAGGGTTAGGCCTCGGCTTAGGATAAGGGTTAGGAATAGGGTACGTGTTAGGGTTAGGGTAGGGGTTACGCTTAGGGTACGCGTTAGGGTTAGGGTAGTTATTAAACCTATCCCACTCTCTAGATACACCTTAGCACGTAAAGGAATATAATTTGGGTGTCCAGCAATGGAGAAGTGTTTAGACACTAGGATAAGATAAGGAACACACCCATTATAAAGAAATCACATTAGGATTCTCTTTTTATCCTGTTCCTTAACACACTGGTGCTTCGGAAATCTATTGGAGGCAGAAGCAGTGAAGCATAGCATAGGGTTAGGGTTAGGGTTAGGGTTTGGGTACGGCTTAGGGTACGGGTTCAGGTACAGGTTTGGGTACGGCGTAGGGTATGGGTTTGGGTTAGGGTTAGGTTTAGGGCTCGGTTTAGGGTACGGGTTAGGATTAGGGTACGTGTTAGTGTTAGGGTAGGGGTTAGGGTTAGGGTACGCGTTAGGGTAAGGGTAGTTATTAAACCTATCCCACGCTCTAGATACCCCTTATCACGTAAAGAAATATTGTTTGGGGGTCCAGCCTTGGAGAAGAGTTTAGACACTAGGATAAGATAAGGAACACACCCATTATAAAGAATTAACATTAGGATTCCCTTTTAACCTGTACCTTAAAAAACTAGTGCTTAGGAAATCTACTGCAGGCAGAAGCAGTCAAGGGTAGCTTACGGTTAGGGTTAGGGTTAGGGTACGGCTTAGGGTACGGGTTCGGGTACGGGTTCGGGTATGGCGTAGGGTATGGGTTAGGGTTAGGGGTAGTGCTGGGTTAGGGCTCGGTTTAGGGAACGGGTTAGTATTAGGTTACATGTTAGGGTTATGGTAGGGATTAGGGTTATAGTACGCATTAGGTTTAGGGTAGGGATTAGAGTTAGGGTACGCGTTAGGGTTAGGGTAGTTATTAAGCCTATCCCACTCTCTAGATACCCCTTAGCACGTAAAGGAATATTATTTGGGGGTCCAGCCATGGAGAAGGGTTTAGACACTAGGATAAGATAAGGAACACACCCATTATAAAGAAATCACATTAGGATTCTCTTTTTAACCTGTTCCTTAAAACACTAGTGCTTAGGAAATCTATTGGAGGTAGAAGCAGTGAAGGGTAGCTTAGGGTTGGGGTTAGGGTTAGCGTTAGGGTACGGCTTAGGTTACGGGTTTGGGTAAGGGTTCGGGTACAGCGTAGGGTATGGGTTAGGGTAAGGGTTCGGGTTAGGGTTAGTGTTAGGGTTAGGGCTCGTTTTAGGGTACGGGTTAGGATTAGGATACGAGTTAGGGTTAGGGTAGTTATTAAACTTATCCCACTCTCTAGATAGCCCTTAGCACGTAATGGAATATTATTTGGGGGTCCAGCCATGGAGATGAGTTTAGACATTAGGATAAGATAAGGAACACACCCATTATAAAGAAATCACATTAGGATTCTCTTTTTAACCTCTTCCTTAAAACACTAGTGCTTTGGAAATCTATTGCAGGCAGAAGCAGTCATGGGTAGCTTAAGGTTAATGTTAGGGTTAGGATTAGGGTTAGGGTACGGTTTAGGGTACGGTTTCGGGTACGGCGTATGGTATGGGTTAGATTTAGGGTTTGGGTTATTTTTAGGGTTAGGGCTCGGTTTAGGATACAGGTTAGGAGTAGGGTACGTTTTAGGGTTAGGGTAGGGGTAAGGGTTAGGTTACGGATTAGGGTTAGGGTAGTTATTAAACCTATCCCACTCTCTAGATACCCCTTAGCACGTAATGGAATATTATTTAGGGGGTCCAGCCATGGAGAACAGTTTAGACATTAGGATAAGATAAGGAACACACCCATTATAAAGAAATCACATTAGGATTCTCTTTTTAACCTGTTCCTTAAAACACTAGTGCTTAGGAAAACTATTGGAGGCAGAAGCAGTCAAGGGTAGCTTAGGGGTAGGTTTAGGGTTAGGGTACGGTTTCGGGTACGGCGTAGGGTATGCGTTAGGTTTAGGGTTAGGGTTAGTGTTAGGGTTAGGGCTCGGTTTAGGGTACGGGTTAGGATTAGCGTACGTGTTAGGGTTAGGGTAGGGGTAAGGGTTAGGGTACGGATTAGGGTTAGGGTAGTTATTAAACCTATCCCACTCTCTAGATACCCCTTAGCAAGTACTGGAATATTATTTGGGGGTCCAGCCATGGAGAACAGTTTAGACATTAGGATAAGATATGGAACACACCCATTATAAAGAAATCACATTAGGATTCACTTTTTAACCTGTTCCTTAAAACACTAGTGCTTAGGAAATCTATTGGAGGCAGAAAAAGTCAAGGGGAGCTTAGGGTTACTGTTAGGGTTAGGGTTAGGGTTAGGGTTAGGTTTAGGGTACGGTTTAGGGTACGGGTTCGGGTACGGCGTAGGGTATGGGTTAGATTTAGGGTTTGGGTTATTTTTAGGGTTAGGGCTCGGTTTAGGATACGGGTTAGGTGTAGGGTACGAGTTAGGGTTAGGGTAGGGGTTAGGCTTAGGGTACGCGTTAGGGTTAGGGTAGTTATTAAACCTATCCCACTCTCTAGATACCCCTTAGCACGTAAAGGAATATAATTTGGGGGTCCAGCAATGGAGAAGAGTTTAGACACTTCGATAAAATAAGGAACACACCCATTATAAACAAATCACATTAGGATTCTCTTTTTAACCTGTTCCTTAAAACTCTAGTGCTTAAGAAATCTATTGGAGGCAGAAGCAGTCATGGGTAGCTTAGGGGTAGGTTTAGGGTTAGGGTAAAGTGTCGGGTACGGCGTACGGTATGCGTTAGGTTTAGGGTTAGGGTTAGTGTTAGGGTTAGGGCTCGGTTTAGGGGACGGGTTAGTATTAGGGTACTTGATAGGGTTAGGGTAGTGGTTAGGGTTAGAGTACGCGTTAGGTTTAGGGTAGGGTTTAGGGTTAGGGTACGCGTTAGGGTTAGGGTAGTTATTAAACCTATCCCAGTCTCTAGATACCCTTAGCACGTAAAGGAATATTATTTGGGGCTCCAGCCATGGAGAAGAGTTTAGACTCTAGGATAAGATAAGGAACACAGCCATTATAAAGAAATCACATTAGGATTCTCTTTTTAACCTGTTCCTTAAAACACTACTGCTTAGGAAATGTATTGGAGGCAGAAGCAGTCAAGGGTAGCTTAGGGTTAGGGTTAGGGTTAGGGTTAGGGTTAGGGTACGGTTTAGGGTACGGTTTCGGGTACGGCGTAGGGTATGGGTTAGATTTAGGGTTTGGGTTATTTCTAGGGTTAGGGCTCGGTTTATGATACGGGTTAGGAGTAGGGTACGTTTTAGGGTTAGGGTAGGGGTTAGGCTTAGGGTACGCGTTAGGGTTAGGGTAGTTATTAAACCTATCCCACTCTCTAGATCCCCCTTAGCACGTAAAAGAATATAATTTGGGGGTCCAGCAATGGAGAAGAGTTTAGACACTAGGATAAAATAAGGAACACACCCATTATAAAGAAATCCCATTAGGATTCTCTTTTTAAACTGTTCCTTAAAACACTAGTGCTTAGGAAAACTATTGGAGGCAGAAGGAGTCAAGGGTAGCTTAGGGGTAGGTATAGGGTTAGTGTACGGTTTCGGGTACGGCGTAGGGTATGCGTTAGGGTTAGGGTTAGGGTTAGTTTAGGGTTAGGGCTCGGTTTAGGGTACGGGTTAGGATTAGCGTACGTGTTAGGGTTAGGTTAGGGGTAAGGGTTAGGGTACGGATTAGGGTTAGGGTAGTTATTAAACCTATCCCACTCTCTAGATACCCCTTAGCACGTAATGGAATATTATTTGGGGGTCCAGCCATGGAGAACAGTTTAGACATTAGGATAAGATAAGGAACACACCCATTATAAAGAAATCACATTAGGATTCTCTTTTTAACCTGTTCCTTAAAACACTAGTGCTTAGGAAATCTATTGGAGGCAGAAGCAGTCAAGGGTAGCTTAGGGTTACTGTTAGGGTTCGGGTTAGGGTTAGGGTAAGGGTTAGGGTACGGTTTAGGGTACGGGTTCGGGTACGGCGTAGGGTATGGGTTAGATTTAGGGGTTGGGTTACTGTTAGGGTTAGGGCTCGGTTTAGGATACGGGATAGGAGTAGGTTACGTGTTAGGGTTAGGGTAGGTTTTAGGGTTAGGGTACGCGTTAGGGTTAGGGTAGTTATTAAACCTATCCCACTCTCTAGCTACCCCTTAGCACGTAAAGGAATATTATTTGGGGGTCCAAACATGGAGAAGAATTTGGACACTAGGATAAGATAAGGAACACACCCATTATAAAGAAATCACTTTAGGATTCTCTTTTTAACCTGTTCCTTAAAACACTAGTTCTTAGGAAATCTATAGGAGGCTGAAGCAGTCAAGGGTAGCATAGGGTAGGGTTAGGGTTAGGGTTAGGGTTAGGGTACGGCTTAGGTTACGGGTTCGGGTACGGGTTCGGGTACGGCGTAGGGTATGGGTTAGGGTTAGGGTTAGGGTTAGTGTTAGGGTTAGTGCTCGGTTTAGGGTACGGGTTAGGATTAGGGTATGTGTTAGGGTTAGGGTAGGGGTTAGGATTAGGGTACGGATTAGGGTTGGGGTAGTTATTAAACCTATCCCACTGTCTAGATACCCCTTAGCACGTAAAGGAATATTATTTGGGGGTCCAGCCATGGAAAAAGAGTTTAGACACTAGGATAAGATAAGGAACACACCCAATATAAAGAAATCACATTAGGATTCTCTTTTTAACCTGTACCTTAAAACACTAGTGCTTAGGAAATCTACTGGAGGCAGAAGCAGTCAAGGGTAGCTTACGGTTAGGGTTAGTTTTAGGGTTAGGGATAGGGTTACGGTTAGGTTACGGCTTAGGGTACGGGTTCGGGTACGGCGTAGGGTATGGGTTAGGGTTAGGATTAGTGCTAGGGTTAGGGCTCGGTTTAGGGTACGGGTTAGGATTAAGGTACGTGTTAGTGTTAGGGTAGGGGTTAGGGTTAGGGTACGCGTTTGGGTAAGGGTAGTTATTAAACCTATCCCACGCTCTAGATACCCCTTAGCACGTAAAGAAAGATTATTTGGGGGTCCAGCCATGGAGAAGAGTTTAGACACTAGGATAAAATAAGGAACACACCCATTATAAAGAAATCACATTAGGATTCTCTTTTTAACCTGTTCCTTAAAACACTAGTGCTTAGGAAAATATTGGAGGCAGAAGCAGTCAAGTGTAGCTTAGGGGTAGGTTTAGGGTTAGGGTACGGTTTCGGGTACGGCGTAGGGTATGCGTTAGGGTTAGGGTTAGGGTTATGGTTAGTGTTAGGGTTAGGGCTCGGTTTAGGGTACGGGTTAGGATTAGCGTACGTTTTAGGGTTAGGGTTAGGGTTAGGGTTAGGGTACGGATTAGGGTTAGGGTAGTTATTAAACCTATCCCACTCTCTAGATACCCCTTAGCACGTAATGGAATATTATTTGGTGGTCCAGCCATGGAGAACAGTTTAGACATTAGGATAAGATAAGGAACACACCCATTATAAAGAAATCACATTAGGATTCACTTTTTAACCTGTTCCTTAAAACACTAGTGCTTAGGAAATCTATTGGAGGCAGAAGAAGTCAAGGGTAGCTTAGGGTTACTGTTAGGGTTAGGGTTAGGGTTAGGGTTAGGGTTAGGGATAGGGTACGGTTTAGGGTACGGCGTAGGGTATGGGTTAGATTTAGGGTTTGGGTTATTTTTACGGTTAGGGCTCGGTTTAGGATACGGGTTAGGTGTAGGGTACGTGTTAGGGTTAGGGTAGGGGTTAGGCTTAGGGTACGCGTTAGGGTTAGGGTAGTTATTACACCTATCCCACTCTCTAGATACCCCTTAGCACATAAAGGAATATAATTTGGGGGTCCAGCAATGGAGAAGAGTTTAGACACTAGGATAAAATAAGGAACACACCCATTATAAAGAATACACATTAGGATTCTCTTTTTAACCTGTTCCTTAAAACTCTAGTGCTTAGGAAATCTATTGGAGGCAGAAGCAGTCATGGGTAGCTTAGGGGTACGTTTAGGGTTAGGGTACGGTGTCGGGTACGGCATAGGGTATGCGTTAGGTTTAGGGTTAGGGTTAGTGTTAGGGTTAGGGCTCGGTTTAGGGAACGGGTTTGTATTAGGGTACTTCATAGGGTTAGGGTAGGGGTTAGGGTTAGAGTACGTGTTAGGTTTAGGGTAGGGTTTAGGGTTAGGGTACGCGTTAGGGTTAGGGTAGTTATTAAACCTATCCCAGTCTCTAGATACCCTTAGCACGTAAAGGAATATTATTTGGGGGTCCAGCCATGGAGAAGAGTTTAGACTGTAGGATAAGACAAGGAACACAGCCATTATAAAGAAATCACATTAGGATTCTCTTTTTAACCTGTTCCTTAAAACACTAGTGCTTAGGAAATCTATTGGAGGCAGAAGCAGTCATGGGTAGCTTAGGGTTAATGTTAGGGTTAGGGTACAGTTTATGGTACGGTTTCAGGTACGGCATAGGGTATGGGTTAGATTTAGGGTTTGGGTTATTTTTAGGGTTAGGGCTCGGTTTAGGATACGGGTTAGGAGTAGGGTACGTGTTAGGGTTAGGGTAGGGGTTAGGCTTAGGGTATGCGTTAGGGTTAGGGTAGTTATTAAACCTATCCCACACTGTAGATCCCCCTTAGCACGTAATGGAATATTATTTGGGGGTCCAGCAATGGAGAAGAGTTTAGACACTAGGATAAGATAAGGAACACACCCATTATAAAGAAATCACATTAGGATTCTGTTTTTAACGTGTTCCTTAAAACACTAGTGCTTAGGAAATCTATTGGAGGCAGAAGCAGTCAAGCGTAGCTTAGGCGTAGGGTTAGGGTTAGGGTTAGGGTTAGGTTTAGGGTTAGGTTACGGCTTAGTTAACGGGTTCGGGTACGGGTTCGTGTACTGCGTAGGGTATGGGTTAGGGTTAGGGTTAGGGTTAGTGTTAGGGTTAGGGCTCGGTTTAGGGTACGGGTTAGGATTAAGGTACGTGTTACTGTTAGGGTAGGGGTTAGGGTTAGGTTACGCGTTAGGGTAAGGGTAGTTATTAAACCTATCCTACGCTCTAGATACCCCTTAGCACGTAAAGAAATATTATTTGGGGGTCCAGCCATGGAGAAGAGTTTAGACACTAGGATAAAATAAGGAACACACCCATTATAAAGAAATCACATTAGGATTCTCTTTTTATCCTGTTCCTTAACACACTGGTGCTTCGGAAATCTATTGGAGGCAGAAGCAGTGAAGCGTAGCATAGGGTTAGGGTTAGGGTTAGGGTTTGGGTACGGCTTAGGGTACGGGTTCGGGTACAGGTTTGGGTACGGCGTAGGGTATGGGTTTGGGTTAGGGTTAGGGTTAGGGCTCGGTTTAGGGTACGGGTTAGGATTAGGGTACGTGTTAGGGTTAGTGTTTGGTTTAGGGTTAGGTTACGGCTTAGTGTACGGGTTCGGGTACGGGTTCGTGTACTGCGTAGGGTATGGGTTAGGGTTAGGGTTAGGGTTAGTGTTAGGGTTAGGGCTCGGTTTAGGGTACGGTTTAGGATTAGAGTACGTGTTAGTGTTAGGGTAGGGGTTAGGGTTAGGGTACGCGTTAGGGTAAGGGTAGTTATTAAACCTATCCCACGCTCTAGATACCCCTTAGCACGTAAAGAAATATTGTTTGGGGGTCCAGCCTTGGAGAAGAGTTTAGACACTAGGATAAGATAAGGAACACACCCATTATAAAGAATTAACATTAGGATTCCCTTTTAACCTGTACCTTAAAAAACTAGTGCTTAGGAAAACTACTGCAGGCAGAAGCAGTCAAGGGTAGCTTACGGTTAGGGTTAGGGTTAGGGTACGGCTTAGGGTACGGGTTCGGGTATGGCGTAGGGTATGGGTTAGGGTTAGGGGTAGTGCTGGGTTAGGGCTCGGTTTAGGGAACGGGTTAGTATTAGGTTACATGTTAGGGTTATGGTAGGGATTAGGGTTAGAGTACGCATTAGGTTTAGGGTAGGGGTTAGGGTTAGGGTACGCGTTAGAGTTAGGGTAGTTATTAAGCCTATCCCACTCTCTAGATACCCCTTAGCACGTAATGGAATATTATTTGGGGGTCCAGCCATGGAGAACAGTTTAGACATTAGGATAAGATAAGGAACACACCCATTATAAAGAAATCACATTAGGATTCACTTTTTAACCTGTTCCTTAAAACACTAGTGCTTAGGAAATCTATTGGAGGCAGAAGAAGTCAAGGGTAGCTTAGGGTTACTGTTAGGGTTAGGGTTAGGGTTAGGGTTAGGGATAGGGTACGGTTTAGGGTACGGCGTAGGGTATGGGTTAGATTTAGGGTTTGGGTTATTTTTAGGGTTAGGGCTCGGTTTAGGATACGGGTTAGGTGTAGGGTACGTGTTAGGGTTAGGGTAGGGGTTAGGCTTAGGGTACGCGTTAGGGTTAGGGTAGATATTAAACCTATCCCACTCTCTAGATACCCCTTAGCACGTAAAGGAATATAATTTGGGGGTCCAGCAATGGAGAAGAGTTTAGACACTAGGATAAAATAAGGAACACACCCATTATAAAGAATACACATTAGGATTCTCTTTTTAAACTGTTCCTTAAAACTCTAGTGCTTAGGAAATCTATTGGAGGCAGAAGCAGTCATGGGTAGCTTAGGGGTACGTTTAGGGTTAGGGTACGGTGTCGGGTACGGCATAGGGTATGCGTTAGGTTTAGGGTTAGGGTTAGTGTTAGGGTTAGGGCTCGGTTTAGGGAACGGGTTTGTATTAGGGTACTTCATAGGGTTAGGGTAGGGGTTAGGGTTAGAGTACGCGTTAGGTTTAGGGTAGGGTTTAGGGTTAGGGTACGCGTTAGGGTTAGGGTAGTTATTAAACCTATCGCAGTCTCTAGATACCCTTAGCACGTAAAGGAATATTATTTGGGGGTCCAGCCATGGAGAAGAGTTTAGACTGTAGGATAAGACAAGGAACACAGCCATTATAAAGAAATCACATTAGGATTCTCTTTTTAACCTGTTCCTTAAAACACTAGTGCTTAGGAAATCTATTGGAGGCAGAAGCAGTCATGGGTAGCTTAGGGTTAATGTTAGGGTTAGGGTACAGTTTAGGGTACGGTTTCAGGTACGGCATAGGGTATGGGTTAGATTTAGTGTTTGGGTTATTTTTAGGGTTACGGCTCGGTTTAGGATACGGGTTAGGAGTAGGGTACGTGTTAGGGTTAGGGTAGGGGTTAGGCTTAGGGTATGCGTTAGGGTTAGGGTAGTTATTAAACCTATCCCACACTGTAGATCCCCCTTAGCACGTAAAGGAATATAATTTGGGGGTCCAGCAATGGAGAAGAGTTTAGACACTAGGATAAAATAAGGAACACACCCATTATAAAGAAATCACAATAGGATTCTATTTTTAACCTGTTCCTTAAAACACTAGTGCTTAGGAAATCTATTGGAGGTAGAAGCAGTGAAGGGTAGCTTAGGGTTAGGGTTAGGGTTAGGGTTAGGGTACGGTTTAGGGTATGGTTTTGGGTATGGCGTAGGGTATGGGTTAGATGTAGGGTTTGGGTTATTTTTAGGGTTAGGGCTCGGTTTAGGATACGGGTTAGGAGTAGGGTACGTGTTAGGGTTAGGGTAGGGGTTAGGCTTAGGGTACACATTAGGGTTAGGGTAGTTATTAAACCTATCCCACTCTCTAGATACACCTTAGCACGTAAAAGAATATAATTTGGGGGTCCAGCAATGGAGAAGAGATTAGACATTAGGATAAAATAAGGAACACACCCATTATAAAGAAATCACATTAGGATTCTCTTTTTAACCTGTTCCTTAAAACACTAGTGCTTAGGAAAACTATTGGAGGCAGAAGGAGTCAAGGGTAGCTTAGGGGTAGGTTTAGAGTTAGGGTACCGTTTCGGGTACGGTGTAGGGTATGCGTTAGGGTTAGGGTTACGGTTAGTGTTAGGGTTAGGGCTCGGTTTAGGGTACGGGTTAGGATTAGCGTACGTGTTAGGTTTAGGGTAGGTGTAAGGGTTAGGGTACGGATTAGGGTTAGGGTAGTTATTAAACCTATCCCACTCTCTAGATACCCCTTAGCACGTAATGGAATATTATTTGGGGGTCCAGCCATGGAGAACAGTTTAGACATTAGGATAAGATAAGGAACACAACCATTATAAAGAAATCACATTAGGATTCTCTTTTTAACCTGTTCCTTAAAACACTAGTGCTTAGGAAATCTATTGGAGGCAGAAGCAGTCAAGGGCAGCTTAGGGTTACTGTTAGGGTTAGGGTTAGGTTTAGGGTAAGGGTTAGGGTACGGTTTAGGGTACGGGTTCGGATACGGCGTAGGGTATGGGTTAGATTTAGGGTTTGGGTTATTTTTAGGGTTAGGCCTCGGCTTAGGATAAGGGTTAGGAGTAGGGTACGTGTTAGGGTTAGGGTAGGGGTTACGCTTAGGGTACGCGTTAGGGTTAGGGTAGTTATTAAACCTATCCCACTCTCTAGATACACCTTAGCACGTAAAGGAATATAATTTGGGTGTCCAGCAATGGAGAAGAGTTTAGACACTAGGATAAGATAAGGAACACACCCATTATAAAGAAATCACATTAGGATTCTGTTTTTAACGTGTTCCTTAAAACACTAGTGCTTAGGAAATCTATTGGAGGCAGAAGCAGTCAAGGGTAGCTTAGGGGTAGGGTTAGGGTTAGGGTTAGGGTTAGGTTTAGGGTTAGGGTACGGCTTAGTTAACGGGTTCGGGTACGGGTTCGTGTACTGCGTAGGGTATGGGTTAGGGTTAGGGTTAGGGTTAGTGTTAGGGTTAGGGCTCGGTTTAGGGTACTGGTTAGGATTAAGGTACGTGTTAGTGTTAGGGTAGGGGTTAGGGTTAGGGTACGCGTTAGGGTAAGGGTAGTTATTAAACCTATCCTACGCTCTAGATACCCCTTAGCACGTAAAGAAATATTATTTGGGGTTCCAGCCATGGAGAAGAGTTTAGACACTAGGATAAAATAAGGAACACACCCATTATAAAGAAATCACATTAGGATTCTCTTTTTATCCTGTTCCTTAACACACTGGTGCTTCGGAAATCTATTGGAGGCAGAAGCATTGAAGGGTAGCTTAGTGTTAGGTTTAGGGTTAGCGTTAGGGTACGGGTTTGGGTAAGGTTTCGGGTACAGCGTAGGGTATGGTTTAGGTTAGGGTTAGTGTTAGGGTTAGGGCTCAAATTAGGGTACGGGTTAGGATTAGGGTACGAGTAAGGGTTAGGGTAGGGGTGAGGGTTAGGGTACGGATTAGGGTTAGGGTAGTTATTAAACCTATCCCACTCTCTAGATACCCCTTAGCACGTAATGGAATATTATTTGGGGGTCCAGGCGTGGAGATGAGTTTAGACATTAGGATAAGATAAGGAACACACCCATTATAAAGAAATCACATTAGGATTCTCTTTTTTACCTGTTCCTTAAAACACTAGTGCTTAGGAAATCTATTGGAGGCAGAAGCAGTCAAGGGTAGCTTAGTGTTACTGTTAGGGTTAGGGTTAGGGTTAGGGTTATGGTTAGGGTACGGTTTAGGGTACGGGTTCGGGTATGGCGTAGGGTTTGGGTTAGATTTAGGGTTTGGGTTATTTTTATGGTTAGGCCTCGGTTTAGGATACGGGTTAGGAGTAGGGTACGTGTTAGGGTTAGGGTAGGGGTTAGGCTTAGGGTACGCGTTAGGGTTAGGGTAGTTATTAAACCTATCCCACTCTCTAGATACACCTTAGCACGTAAAGGAATATAATTTGGGTGTCCAGCAATGGAGAAGTGTTTAGACACTAGGATAAGATAAGGTACACACCCAGTATAAAGAAATCACATTAGGATTCTGTTTTTAACCTGTTCCTTAAAACACTAGTGCTTAGGAAATGTATTGGAGGCAGAGGCAATGAAGGGTAGCTTAGGGTTACTGTTAGGGTTAGGGTTAGGGTTAGGGTTAGGGTTAGGGTTAGGTTTAGGGTTAGGGTACGGCTTAGTGTACGGGTTCGGGTACGGGTTCGTGTACTGCGTAGGGTATGGGTTAGGGTTACGGTTAGGGTTAGTGTTAGGGTTAGGGCTCGGTTTAGGGTACGGGTTAGGATTAGGGTACGTGTTAGTGTTAGGTTAGGGGTTAGGGTTATGGTACGCGTTAGGGTAAGGGTAGTTATTAAACCTATCCCACGCTCTAGATACCCCTTAGCACGTAAAGAAATATTATTTGGAGGTCCAGCCTTGGAGAAGAGTTTAGACACTAGGATAAGATAAGGAACACACCCATTATAAAGAATTAACTTTAGGATTCTCTTTTTAACCTGTACCTTAAAATACTAGTGCTTAAGAAATCTACTGGAGGCAGAAGCATTCAAGGGTAGCTTACGGTTAGGGTTAGGGTTAGGGTTAGGGTACGGCTTAGGGTACGGTTTCGGGTACGGGTTCGGGTATGGCGTAGGGTATGGGTTAGGGTTAGGGGTAGTGCTGGGTTAGGGCTCGGTTTAGGGAACGGGTTAGTATTAGGTTACATGTTAGGGTTATGGTAGGGATTAGGGTTAGAGTACGCATTAGGTTTAGGGTAGGGGTTAGGGTTAGGGTACGCGTTAGAGTTAGGATAGTTATTAAGCCTATCCCACTCTCTAGATACCCCTTAGCACGTAATGGAATATTATTTGGGGGTCCAGCCATGGAGAACAGTTTAGACATTAGGATAAGATAAGGAACACACCCATTATAAAGAAATCACATTAGGATTCACTTTTTAACCTGTTCCTTAAAACACTAGTGCTTAGGAAATCTATTGGAGGCAGAAGAAGTCAAGTGTAGCTTAGGGTTACTGTTAGGGTTAGGGTTAGGGTTAGGGTTAGGGTTAGGGATAGGGTACGGTTTAGGGTACGGCGTAGGGTATGGGTTAGATTTAGGGTTTGGGTTATTTTTAGGGTTAGGGCTCGGTTTAGGATA
Source organism: Eschrichtius robustus (assembly GCF_028021215.1). Classification (NCBI taxonomy): domain Eukaryota; kingdom Metazoa; phylum Chordata; class Mammalia; order Artiodactyla; family Eschrichtiidae; genus Eschrichtius; species Eschrichtius robustus. The sequence goes on along the minus strand of NC_090827.1, from coordinate 23,076,604 downwards.
CGGGTTAGGTGTAGGGTACGTGTTAGGGTTAGGGTAGGGGTTAGGCTTAGGGTACGCGTTAGGGTTAGGGTAGTTATTACACCTATCCCACTTTCTAGATACCCCTTAGCACGTAAAGGAATATAATTTGGGGGTCCAGCAATGGAGAAGAGTTTAGACACTAGGATAAAATAAGGAACACACCCATTATAAAAAATACACATTAGGATTCTCTTTTTAACCTGTTCCTTAAAACTCTAGTGCTTAGGAAATCTATTGGAGGCAGAAGCAGTCATGGGTAGCTTAGGGGTACGTTTAGGGTTAGGGTACGGTGTCGGGTACGGCATAGGGTATGCGTTAGGTTTAGGGTTAGGGTTAGTGTTAGGGTTAGGGCTCGGTTTACGGAACGGGTTTGTATTAGGGTACTTCATAGGGTTAGGGTAGGGGTTAGGGTTAGAGTACGCGTTAGGTTTAGGGTAGGGTTTAGGGTTAGGGTACGCGTTAGGGTTAGGGTAGTTATTAAACCTATCCCAGTCTCTAGATACCCTTAGCACGTAAAGGAATATTATTTGGGGGTCCAGCCATGGAGAAGAGTTTAGACTGTAGGATAAGACAAGGAACACAGCCATTATAAAGAAATCACATTAGGATTCTCTTTTTAACCTGTTCCTTAAAACACTAGTGCTTAGGAAATCTATTGGAGGCAGAAGCAGTCATGGGTAGCTTAGGGTTAATGTTAGGGTTAGGGTACAGTTTAGGGTACGGTTTAAGGTACAGCATAGGGTATGGGTTAGATTTAGGGTTTGGGTTATTTTTAGGGTTAGGGCTCGCTTTAGGATACGGGTTAGGCGTAGGGTACGTGTTAGGGTTAGGATAGAGGTTAGGCTTAGGGTACGCGTTAGGGTTAGGGTAGTTATTAAACCTATCCCAGTCTCTAGATACACCTTAGCACGTAAAAGAATATAATTTGGTGGTCCAGCAATGGAGAAGAGTTTAGACACTAGGATAAAATAAGGAACACACCCATTATAAAGAAATCACATTAGGATTCTCTTTTTAACCTGTTCCTTAAAACACTAGTGCTTAGGAAAACTATTGGAGGCAGAAGGAGTCAAGGGTAGCTTAGGGGTAGGTTTAGGGTTAGGGTACGGTTTCGGGTACGGTGTAGGGTATGCGTTAGGGTTAGGGTTAGGGTTAGTGTTAGGGTTAGGGCTCGGTTTAGGGTACGGGTTAGGATTAGCGTACGTGTTAGGGTTAGGGTAGGGGTAAGGGTTAGGGTACGGATTAGGGTTAGGGTAGTTATTAAACCTATCCCACTCTCTAGATACCCCTTAGCACGTAATGGAATATTATTTGGGGGTCCAGCCATGGAGAACAGTTTAGACATTAGGATAAGATAAGGAACACACCCATTATAAAGAAATCACATTAGGATTCTCTTTTTAACCTGTTCCTTAAAACACTAGTGCTTAGGAAATCTATTGGAGGCAGAAGCAGTCAAGGGCAGCTTAGGGTTACTGTTAGGGTTAGGGTTAGGTTTAGGGTAAGGGTTAGGGTACGGTTTAGGGTACGGGTTCGGATACGGCGTAGGGTATGGGTTAGATTTAGGGTTTGGGTTATTTTTAGGGTTAGGCCTCGGCTTAGGATAAGGGTTAGGAATAGGGTACGTGTTAGGGTTAGGGTAGGGGTTACGCTTAGGGTACGCGTTAGGGTTAGGGTAGTTATTAAACCTATCCCACTCTCTAGATACACCTTAGCACGTAAAGGAATATAATTTGGGTGTCCAGCAATGGAGAAGAGTTTAGACACTAGGATAAGATAAGGAACACACCCATTATAAAGAAATCACATTAGGATTCTGTTTTTAACGTGTTCCTTAAAACACTAGTGCTTAGGAAATCTATTGGAGGCAGAAGCAGTCAAGGGTAGCTTAGGGGTAGGGTTAGGGTTAGGGTTAGGGTTAGGTTTAGGGTTAGGGTACGGCTTAGTTAACGGGTTCGGGTACGGGTTCGTGTACTGCGTAGGGTATGGGTTAGGGTTAGGGTTAGGGTTAGTGTTAGGGTTAGGGCTCGGTTTAGGGTACGGGTTAGGATTAAGGTACGTGTTAGTGTTAGGGTAGGGGTTAGGGTTAGGGTACGCGTTAGGGTAAGGGTAGTTATTAAACCTATCCTATGCTCTAGATACCCCTTAGCACGTAGAGAAATATTATTTGGGGGTCCAGCCATGGAGAAGAGTTTAGACACTAGGATAAAATAAGGAACACACCCATTATAAAGAAATCACATTAGGATTCTCTTTTTATCCTGTTCCTTAACACACTGGTGCTTCGGAAATCTATTGGAGGCAGAAGCAGTGAAGCATAGCATAGGGTTAGGGTTAGGGTTAGGGTTTGGGTACGGCTTAGGGTACGGGTTCAGGTACAGGTTTGGGTACGGCGTAGGGTATGGGTTTGGGTTAGGGTTAGGTTTAGGGCTCGGTTTAGGGTACGGGTTAGGATTAGGGTACGTGTTAGTGTTAGGGTAGGGGTTAGGGTTAGGGTACGCGTTAGGGTAAGGGTAGTTATTAAACCTATCCCACGCTCTAGATACCCCTTATCACGTAAAGAAATATTGTTTGGGGGTCCAGCCTTGGAGAAGAGTTTAGACACTAGGATAAGATAAGGAACACACCCATTATAAAGAATTAACATTAGGATTCCCTTTTAACCTGTACCTTAAAAAACTAGTGCTTAGGAAATCTACTGCAGGCAGAAGCAGTCAAGGGTAGCTTACGGTTAGGGTTAGGGTTAGGGTACGGCTTAGGGTACGGGTTCGGGTACGGGTTCGGGTATGGCGTAGGGTATGGGTTAGGGTTAGGGGTAGTGCTGGGTTAGGGCTCGGTTTAGGGAACGGGTTAGTATTAGGTTACATGTTAGGGTTATGGTAGGGATTAGGGTTATATTACGCATTAGGTTTAGGGTAGGGATTAGGGTTAGGGTACGCGTTAGGGTTAGGGTAGTTATTAAGCCTATCCCACTCTCTAGATACCCCTTAGCACGTAAAGGAATATTATTTGGGGGTCCAGCCATGGAGAAGGGTTTAGACACTAGGATAAGATAAGGAACACACCCATTATAAAGAAATCACATTAGGATTCTCTTTTTAACCTGTTCCTTAAAACACTAGTGCTTAGGAAATCTATTGGAGGTAGAAGCAGTGAAGGGTAGCTTAGGGTTGGGGTTAGGGTTAGCGTTAGGGTACGGCTTAGGTTACGGGTTTGGGTAAGGGTTCGGGTACAGCGTAGGGTATGGGTTAGGGTAAGGGTTCGGGTTAGGGTTAGTGTTAGGGTTAGGGCTCGTTTTAGGGTACGGGTTAGGATTAGGATACGAGTTAGGGTTAGGGTAGTTATTAAACTTATCCCACTCTCTAGATAGCCCTTAGCACGTAATGGAATATTATTTGGGGGTCCAGCCATGGAGATGAGTTTAGACATTAGGATAAGATAAGGAACACACCCATTATAAAGAAATCACATTAGGATTCTCTTTTTAACCTCTTCCTTAAAACACTAGTGCTTTGGAAATCTATTGCAGGCAGAAGCAGTCATGGGTAGCTTAAGGTTAATGTTAGGGTTAGGATTAGGGTTAGGGTACGGTTTAGGGTACGGTTTCGGGTACGGCGTATGGTATGGGTTAGATTTAGGGTTTGGGTTATTTTTAGGGTTAGGGCTCGGTTTAGGATACAGGTTAGGAGTAGGGTACGTTTTAGGGTTAGGGTAGGGGTAAGGGTTAGGTTACGGATTAGGGTTAGGGTAGTTATTAAACCTATCCCACTCTCTAGATACCCCTTAGCACGTAATGGAATATTATTTGGGGGTCCAGCCATGGAGAACAGTTTAGACATTAGGATAAGATAAGGAACACACCCATTATAAAGAAATCACATTAGGATTCTCTTTTTAACCTGTTCCTTAAAACACTAGTGCTTAGGAAAACTATTGGAGGCAGAAGCAGTCAAGGGTAGCTTAGGGGTAGGTTTAGGGTTAGGGTACGATTTCGGGTACGGCGTAGGGTATGCGTTAGGTTTAGGGTTAGGGTTAGTGTTAGTGTTAGGGCTCGGTTTAGGGTACGGGTTAGGATTAGCGTACGTGTTAGGGTTAGGGTAGGGGTAAGGGTTAGGGTACGGATTAGGGTTAGGGTAGTTATTAAACCTATCCCACTCTCTAGATACCCCTTAGCAAGTACTGGAATATTATTTGGGGGTCCAGCCATGGAGAACAGTTTAGACATTAGGATAAGATATGGAACACACCCATTATAAAGAAATCACATTAGGATTCACTTTTTAACCTGTTCCTTAAAACACTAGTGCTTAGGAAATCTATTGGAGGCAGAAAAAGTCAAGGGGAGCTTAGGGTTACTGTTAGGGTTAGGGTTAGGGTTAGGGTTAGGTTTAGGGTACGGTTTAGGGTACGGGTTCGGGTACGGCGTAGGGTATGGGTTAGATTTAGGGTTTGGGTTATTTTTAGGGTTAGGGCTCGGTTTAGGATACGGGTTAGGTGTAGGGTACGAGTTAGGGTTAGGGTAGGGGTTAGGCTTAGGGTACGCGTTAGGGTTAGGGTAGTTATTAAACCTATCCCACTCTCTAGATACCCCTTAGCACGTAAAGGAATATAATTTGGGGGTCCAGCAATGGAGAAGAGTTTAGACACTTCGATAAAATAAGGAACACACCCATTATAAACAAATCACATTAGGATTCTCTTTTTAACCTGTTCCTTAAAACTCTAGTGCTTAAGAAATCTATTGGAGGCAGAAGCAGTCATGGGTAGCTTAGGGGTAGGTTTAGGGTTAGGGTACAGTGTCGGGTACGGCGTACGGTATGCGTTAGGTTTAGGGTTAGGGTTAGTGTTAGGGTTAGGGCTCGGTTTAGGGGACGGGTTAGTATTAGGGTACTTGATAGGGTTAGGGTAGTGGTTAGGGTTAGAGTACGCGTTAGGTTTAGGGTAGGGTTTAGGGTTAGGGTACGCGTTAGGGTTAGGGTAGTTGTTAAACCTATCCCAGTCTCTAGATACCCTTAGCACGTAAAGGAATATTATTTGGGGCTCCAGCCATGGAGAAGAGTTTAGACTCTAGGATAAGATAAGGAACACAGCCATTATAAAGAAATCACATTAGGATTATCTTTTTAACCTGTTCCTTAAAACACTACTGCTTAGGAAATCTATTGGAGGCAGAAGCAGTCAAGGGTAGCTTAGGGTTAGGGTTAGGGTTAGGGTTAGGGTTAGGGTACGGTTTAGGGTACGGTTTCGGGTACGGCGTAGGGTATGGGTTAGATTTAGGGTTTGGGTTATTTTTAGGGTTAGGGCTCGGTTTAGGATACGGGTTAGGAGTAGGGTACGTTTTAGGGTTAGGGTAGGGGTTAGGCTTAGGGTACGCGTTAGGGTTAGGGTAGTTATTAAACCTATCCCACTCTCTAGATCCCCCTTAGCACGTAAAAGAATATAATTTGGGGGTCCAGCAATGGAGAAGAGTTTAGACACTAGGATAAAATAAGGAACACACCCATTATAAAGAAATCCCATTAGGATTCTCTTTTTAAACTGTTCCTTAAAACACTAGTGCTTAGGAAAACTATTGGAGGCAGAAGGAGTCAAGGGTAGCTTAGGGGTAGGTATAGGGTTAGTGTACGGTTTCGGGTACGGCGTAGGGTATGCGTTAGGGTTAGGGTTAGGGTTAGTGTTAGGGTTAGGGCTCGGTTTAGGGTACGGGTTAGGATTAGCGTACGTGTTAGGGTTAGGTTAGGGGTAAGGGTTAGGGTACGGATTAGGGTTAGGGTAGTTATTAAACCTATCCCACTCTCTAGATACCCCTTAGCACGTAATGGAATATTATTTGGGGGTCCAGCCATGGAGAACAGTTTAGACATTAGGATAAGATAAGGAACACACCCATTATAAAGAAATCACATTAGGATTCTCTTTTTAACCTGTTCCTTAAAACACTAGTGCTTAGGAAATCTATTGGAGGCAGAAGCAGTCAAGGGTAGCTTAGGGTTACTGTTAGGGTTCGGGTTAGGGTTAGGGTAAGGGTTAGGGTACGGTTTAGGGTACGGGTTCGGGTACGGCGTAGGGTATGGGTTAGATTTAGGGGTTGGGTTACTGTTAGGGTTAGGGCTCGGTTTAGGATACGGGATAGGAGTAGGTTACGTGTTAGGGTTAGGGTAGGTTTTAGGGTTAGGGTACGCGTTAGGGTTAGGGTAGTTATTAAACCTATCCCACTCTCTAGCTACCCCTTAGCACGTAAAGGAATATTATTTGGGGGTCCAAACATGGAGAAGAATTTGGACACTAGGATAAGATAAGGAACACACCCATTATAAAGAAATCACTTTAGGATTCTCTTTTTAACCTGTTCCTTAAAACACTAGTTCTTAGGAAATCTATAGGAGGCTGAAGCAGTCAAGGGTAGCATAGGGTAGGGTTAGGGTTAGGGTTAGGGTTAGGGTACGGCTTAGGTTACGGGTTCGGGTACGGGTTCGGGTACGGCGTAGGGTATGGGTTAGGGTTAGGGTTAGGGTTAGTGTTAGGGTTAGTGCTCGGTTTAGGGTACGGGTTAGGATTAGGGTATGTGTTAGGGTTAGGGTAGGGGTTAGGATTAGGGTACGGATTAGGGTTGGGGTAGTTATTAAACCTATCCCACTGTCTAGATACCCCTTAGCACGTAAAGGAATATTATTTGGGGGTCCAGCCATGGAAAAAGAGTTTAGACACTAGGATAAGATAAGGAACACACCCAATATAAAGAAATCACATTAGGATTCTCTTTTTAACCTGTACCTTAAAACACTAGTGCTTAGGAAATCTACTGGAGGCAGAAGCAGTCAAGGGTAGCTTACGGTTAGGGTTAGTTTTAGGGTTAGGGATAGGGTTACGCTTAGGTTACGGCTTAGGGTACGGGTTCGGGTACGGCGTAGGGTATGGGTTAGGGTTAGGATTAGTGCTAGGGTTAGGGCTCGGTTTAGGGTACGGGATAGGATTAAGGTACGTGTTAGTGTTAGGGTAGGGGTTAGGGTTAGGGTACGCGTTTGGGTAAGGGTAGTTATTAAACCTATCCCACGCTCTAGATACCCCTTAGCACGTAAAGAAAGATTATTTGGGGGTCCAGCCATGGAGAAGAGTTTAGACACTAGGATAAAATAAGGAACACACCCATTATAAAGAAATCACATTAGGATTCTCTTTTTAACCTGTTCCTTAAAACACTAGTGCTTAGGAAAATATTGGAGGCAGAAGCAGTCAAGTGTAGCTTAGGGGTAGGTTTAGGGTTAGGGTACGGTTTCGGGTACGGTGTAGGGTATGCGTTAGGGTTAGGGTTAGGGTTATGGTTAGTGTTAGGGTTAGGGCTCGGTTTAGGGTACGGGTTAGGATTAGCGTACGTTTTAGGGTTAGGGTTAGGGTTAGGGTTAGGGTACGGATTAGGGTTAGGGTAGTTATTAAACCTATCCCACTCTCTAGATACCCCTTAGCACGTAATGGAATATTATTTGGTGGTCCAGCCATGGAGAACAGTTTAGACATTAGGATAAGATAAGGAACACACCCATTATAAAGAAATCACATTAGGATTCACTTTTTAACCTGTTCCTTAAAACACTAGTGCTTAGGAAATCTATTGGAGGCAGAAGAAGTCAAGGGTAGCTTAGGGTTACTGTTAGGGTTAGGGTTAGGGTTAGGGTTAGGGTTAGGGATAGGGTACGGTTTAGGGTACGGCGTAGGGTATGGGTTAGATTTAGGGTTTGGGTTATTTTTACGGTTAGGGCTCGGTTTAGGATACGGGTTAGGTGTAGGGTACGTGTTAGGGTTAGGGTAGGGGTTAGGCTTAGGGTACGCGATAGGGTTAGGGTAGTTATTACACCTATCCCACTCTCTAGATACCCCTTAGCACATAAAGGAATATAATTTGGGGGTCCAGCAATGGAGAAGAGTTTAGACACTAGGATAAAATAAGGAACACACCCATTATAAAGAATACACATTAGGATTCTCTTTTTAACCTGTTCCTTAAAACTCTAGTGCTTAGGAAATCTATTGGAGGCAGAAGCAGTCATGGGTAGCTTAGGGGTACGTTTAGGGTTAGGGTACGGTGTCGGGTACGGCATAGGGTATGCGTTAGGTTTAGGGTTAGGGTTAGTGTTAGGGTTAGGGCTCGGTTTAGGGAACGGGTTTGTATTAGGGTACTTCATAGGGTTAGGGTAGGGGTTAGGGTTAGAGTACGTGTTAGGTTTAGGGTAGGGTTTAGGATTAGGGTACGCGTTAGGGTTAGGGTAGTTATTAAACCTATCCCAGTCTCTAGATACCCTTACAACGTAAAGGAATATTATTTGGGGGTCCAGCCATGGAGAAGAGTTTAGACTGTAGGATAAGACAAGGAACACAGCCATTATAAAGAAATCACATTAGGATTCTCTTTTTAACCTGTTCCTTAAAACACTAGTGCTTAGGAAATCTATTGGAGGCAGAAGCAGTCATGGGTAGCTTAGGGTTAATGTTAGGGTTAGGGTACAGTTTAGGGTACGGTTTCAGGTACGGCATAGGGTATGGTTTAGATTTAGGGTTTGGGTTATTTTTAGGGTTAGGGCTCGGTTTAGGATACGGGTTAGGAGTAGGGTACGTGTTAGGGTTAGGGTAGGGGTTAGGCTTAGGGTATGCGTTAGGGTTAGGGTAGTTATTAAACCTATCCCACACTGTAGATCCCCCTTAGCACGTAATGGAATATTATTTGGGGGTCCAGCAATGGAGAAGAGTTTAGACACTAGGATAAGATAAGGAACACACCCATTATAAAGAAATCACATTAGGATTCTGTTTTTAACGTGTTCCTTAAAACACTAGTGCTTAGGAAATCTATTGGAGGCAGAAGCAGTCAAGCGTAGCTTAGGGGTAGGGTTAGGGTTAGGGTTAGGGTTAGGTTTAGGGTTAGGGTACGGCTTAGTTAACGGGTTCGGGTACGGGTTCGTGTACTGCGTAGGGTATGGGTTAGGGTTAGGGTTAGGGTTAGTGTTAGGGTTAGGGCTCGGTTTAGGGTACGGGTTAGGATTAAGGTACGTGTTAGTGTTAGGGTAGGGGTTAGGGTTAGGTTACGCGTTAGGGTAAGGGTAGTTATTAAACCTATCCTACGCTCTAGATACCCCTTAGCACGTAAAGAAATATTATTTGGGGGTCCAGCCATGGAGAAGAGTTTAGACACTAGGATAAAATAAGGAACACACCCATTATAAAGAAATCACATTAGGATTCTCTTTTTATCCTGTTCCTTAACACACTGGTGCTTCGGAAATCTATTGGAGGCAGAAGCAGTGAAGCGTAGCATAGGGTTAGGGTTAGGGTTAGGGTTTGGGTACGGCTTAGGGTACGGGTTCGGGTACAGGTTTGGGTACGGCGTAGGGTATGGGTTTGGGTTAGGGTTAGGGTTAGGGTTAGGGCTCGGTTTAGGGTACGGGTTAGGATTAGGGTAGGTGTTAGGGTTAGTATTTGGTTTAGGGTTAGGTTACGGCTTAGTGTACGGGTTCGGGTACGGGTTCGTGTACTGCGTAGGGTATGGGTTAGGGTTAGGGTTAGGGTTAGTGTTAGGGTTAGGGCTCGGTTTAGGGTACGGTTTAGGATTAGAGTACGTGTTAGTGTTAGGGTAGGGGTTAGGGTTAGGGTACGCGTTAGGGTAAGGGTAGTTATTAAACCTATCCCACGCTCTAGATACCCCTTAGCACGTAAAGAAGTATTGTTTGGGGGTCCAGCCTTGGAGAAGAGTTTAGACACTAGGATAAGATAAGGAACACACCCATTATAAAGAATTAACATTAGGATTCCCTTTTAACCTGTACCTTAAAAAACTAGTGCTTAGGAAAACTACTGCAGGCAGAAGCAGTCAAGGGTAGCTTACGGTTAGGGTTAGGGTTAGGGTACGGCTTAGGGTACGGGTTCGGGTATGGCGTAGGGTATGGGTTAGGGTTAGGGGTAGTGCTGGGTTAGGGCTCGGTTTAGGGAACGGGTTAGTATTAGGTTACATGTTAGGGTTATGGTAGGGATTAGGGTTAGAGTACGCATTAGGTTTAGGGTAGGGGTTAGGGTTAGGGTACGCGTTAGAGTTAGGGTAGTTATTAAGCCTATCCCACTCTCTAGATACCCCTTAGCACGTAATGGAATATTATTTGGGGGTCCAGCCATGGAGAACAGTTTAGACATTAGGATAAGATAAGGAACACACCCATTATAAAGAAATCACATTAGGATTCACTTTTTAACCTGTTCCTTAAAACACTAGTGCTTAGGAAATCTATTGGAGGCAGAAGAAGTCAAGGGTAGCTTAGGGTTACTGTTAGGGTTAGGGTTAGGGTTAGGGTTAGGGATAGGGTACGGTTTAGGGTACGGCGTAGGGTATGGGTTAGATTTAGGGTTTGGGTTATTTTTAGGGTTAGGGCTCGGTTTAGGATACGGGTTAGGTGTAGGGTACGTGTTAGGGTTAGGGTAGGGGTTAGGCTTAGGGTACGCGTTAGGGTTAGGGTAGATATTAAACCTATCCCACTCTCTAGATACCCCTTAGCACGTAAAGGAATATAATTTGGGGGTCCAGCAATGGAGAAGAGTTTAGACACTAGGATAAAATAAGGAACACACCCATTATAAAGAATACACATTAGGATTCTCTTTTTAACCTGTTCCTTAAAACTCTAGTACTTAGGAAATCTATTGGAGGCAGAAGCAGTCATGGGTAGCTTAGGGGTACGTTTAGGGTTAGGGTACGGTGTCGGGTACGGCATAGGGTATGCGTTAGGTTTAGGGTTAGGGTTAGTGTTAGGGTTAGGGCTCGGTTTAGGGAACGGGTTTGTATTAGGGTACTTCATAGGGTTAGGGTAGGGGTTAGGGTTAGAGTACGCGTTAGGTTTAGGGTAGGGTTTAGGGTTAGGGTACGCGTTAGGGTTAGGGTAGTTATTAAACCTATCGCAGTCTCTAGATACCCTTAGCACGTAAAGGAATATTATTTGGGGGTCCAGCCATGGAGAAGAGTTTAGACTGTAGGATAAGACAAGGAACACAGCCATTATAAAGAAATCACATTAGGATTCTCTTTTTAACCTGTTCCTTAAAACACTAGTGCTTAGGAAATCTATTGGAGGCAGAAGCAGTCATGGGTAGCTTAGGGTTAATGTTAGGTTTAGGGTACAGTTTAGGGTACGGTTTCAGGTACGGCATAGGGTATGGGTTAGATTTAGTGTTTGGGTTATTTTTAGGGTTAGGGCTCGGTTTAGGATACGGGTTAGGAGTAGGGTACGTGTTAGGGTTAGGGTAGGGGTTAGGCTTAGGGTATGCGTTAGGGTTAGGGTAGTTATTAAACCTATCCCACACTGTAGATCCCCCTTAGCACGTAAAGGAATATAATTTGGGGGTCCAGCAATGGAGAAGAGTTTAGACACTAGGATAAAATAAGGAACACACCCATTATAAAGAAATCACAATAGGATTCTATTTTTAACCTGTTCCTTAAAACACTAGTGCTTAGGAAATCTATTGGAGGTAGAAGCAGTGAAGGGTAGCTTAGGGTTAGCGTTAGGGTTAGGGTTAGGGTACGGTTTAGGGTATGGTTTTGGGTATGGCGTAGGGTATGGGTTAGATGTAGGGTTTGGGTTATTTTTAGGGTTAGGGCTCGGTTTAGGATACGGGTTAGGAGTAGGGTACGTGTTAGGGTTAGGGTAGGGGTTAGGCTTAGGGTACGCGTTAGGGTTAGGGTAGTTATTAAACCTATCCCACTCTCTAGATACACCTTAGCACGTAAAAGAATATAATTTGGGGGTCCAGCAATGGAGAAGAGTTTAGACATTAGGATAAAATAAGGAACACACCCATTATAAAGAAATCACATTAGGATTCTCTTTTTAACCTGTTCCTTAAAACACTAGTGCTTAGGAAAACTATTGGAGGCAGAAGGAGTCAATGGTAGCTTAGGGGTAGGTTTAGGGTTAGGGTACCGTTTCGGGTACGGTGTAGGGTATGCGTTAGGGTTAGGGTTAGGGTTAGTGTTAGGGTTAGGGCTCGGTTTAGGGTACGGGTTAGGATTAGCGTACGTGTTAGGGTTAGGGTAGGTGTAAGGGTTAGGGTACGGATTAGGGTTAGGGTAGTTATTAAACCTATCCCACTCTCTAGATACCCCTTAGCACGTAATGGAATATTATTTGGGGGTCTAGCCATGGAGAACAGTTTCGACATTAGGATAAGATAAGGAACACAACCATTATAAAGAAATCACATTAGGATTCTCTTTTTAACCTGTTCCTTAAAACACTAGTGCTTAGGAAATCTATTGGAGGCAGAAGCAGTCAAGGGCAGCTTAGGGTTACTGTTAGGGTTAGGGTTAGGTTTAGGGTAAGGGTTAGGGTACGGTTTAGGGTACGGGTTCGGATACGGCGTAGGGTATGGGTTAGATTTAGGGTTTGGGTTATTTTTAGGGTTAGGCCTCGGCTTAGGATAAGGGTTAGGAGTAGGGTACGTGTTAGGGTTAGTGTAGGGGTTACGCTTAGGGTACGCGTTAGGGTTAGGGTAGTTATTAAACCTATCCCACTCTCTAGATACACCTTAGCACGTAAAGGAATATAATTTGGGTGTCCAGCAATGGAGAAGAGTTTAGACACTAGGATAAGATAAGGAACACACCCATTATAAAGAAATCACATTAGGATTCTGTTTTTAACGTGTTCCTTAAAACACTAGTGCTTAGGAAATCTATTGGAGGCAGAAGCAGTCAAGGGTAGCTTAGGGGTAGGGTTAGGGTTAGGGTTAGGGTTAGGTTTAGGGTTAGGGTACGGCTTAGTTAACGGGTTCGGGTACGGGTTCGTGTACTGCGTAGGGTATGGGTTAGGGTTAGGGTTAGGGTTAGTGTTAGGGTTAGGGCTCGGTTTAGGGTACTGGTTAGGATTAAGGTACGTGTTAGTGTTAGGGTAGGGGTTAGGGTTAGGGTACGCGTTAGGGTAAGGGTAGTTATTAAACCTATCCTACGCTCTAGATACCCCTTAGCACGTAAAGAAATATTATTTGGGGTTCCAGCCATGGAGAAGAGTTTAGACACTAGGATAAAATAAGGAACACACCCATTATAAAGAAATCACATTAGGATTCTCTTTTTATCCTGTTCCTTAACACACTGGTGCTTCGGAAATCTATTGGAGGCAGAAGCATTGAAGGGTAGCTTAGTGTTAGGTTTAGGGTTAGCGTTAGGGTACGGGTTTGGGTAAGGTTTCGGGTACAGCGTAGGGTATGGTTTAGGTTAGGGTTAGTGTTAGGGTTAGGGCTCAAATTAGGGTACGGGTTAGGATTAGGGTACGAGTAAGGGTTAGGGTAGGGGTGAGGGTTAGGGTACGGATTAGGGTTAGGGTAGTTATTAAACCTATCCCACTCTCTAGATACCCCTTAGCACGTAATGGAATATTATTTGGGGGTCCAGGCGTGGAGATGAGTTTAGACATTAGGATAAGATAAGGAACACACCCATTATAAAGAAATCACATTAGGATTCTCTTTTTTACCTGTTCCTTAAAACACTAGTGCTTAGGAAATCTATTGGAGGCAGAAGCAGTCAAGGGTAGCTTAGTGTTACTGTTAGGGTTAGGGTTAGGGTTAGGGTTATGGTTAGGGTACGGTTTAGGGTACGGGTTCGGGTATGGCGTACGGTTTGGGTTAGATTTAGGGTTTTGGTTATTTTTATGGTTAGGCCTCGGTTTAGGATACGGGTTAGGAGTAGGGTACGTGTTAGGGTTAGGGTAGGGGTTAGGCTTAGGGTACGCGTTAGGGTTAGGGTAGTTATTAAACCTATCCCACTCTCTAGATACACCTTAGCACGTAAAGGAATATAATTTGGGTGTCCAGCAATGGAGAAGTGTTTAGACACTAGGATAAGATAAGGTACACACCCAGTATAAAGAAATCACATTAGGATTCTGTTTTTAACCTGTTCCTTAAAACACTAGTGCTTAGGAAATGTATTGGAGGCAGAGGCAATGAAGGGTAGCTTAGGGTTACTGTTAGGGTTAGGGTTAGGGTTAGGGTTAGGGTTAGGGTTAGGTTTAGGGTTAGGGTACGGCTTAGTGTACGGGTTCGGGTACGGGTTCGTGTACTGCGTAGGGTATGGGTTAGGGTTACGGTTAGGGTTAGTGTTAGGGTTAGGGCTCGGTTTAGGGTACGGGTTAGGATTAGGGTACGTGTTAGTGTTAGGGTAGGGGTTAGGGTTATGGTACGCGTTAGGGTAAGGGTAGTTATTAAACCTATCCCACGCTCTAGATACCCCTTAGCACGTAAAGAAATATTATTTGGAGGTCTAGCCTTGGAGAAGAGTTTAGACACTAGGATAAGATAAGGAACACACCCATTATAAAGAATTAACTTTAGGATTCTCTTTTTAACCTGTACCTTAAAATACTAGTGCTTAAGAAATCTACTGGAGGCAGAAGCAGTCAAGGGTAGCTTACGGTTAGGGTTAGGGTTAGGGTTAGGGTACGGCTTAGGGTACGGTTTCGGGTACGGGTTCGGGTATGGCGTAGGGTATGGGTTAGGGTTAGGGGTAGTGCTGGGTTAGGGCTCGGTTTAGGGAACGGGTTAGTATTAGGTTACATGTTAGGGTTATGGTAGGGATTAGGGTTAGACTACGCATTAGGTTTAGGGTAGGGGTTAGGGTTAGGGTACGCGTTAGAGTTAGGGTAGTTATTAAGCCTATCCCACTCTCTAGATACCCCTTAGCACGTAATGGAATATTATTTGGGGGTCCAGCCATGGAGAACAGTTTAGACATTAGGATAAGATAAGGAACACACCCATTATAAAGAAATCACATTAGGATTCACTTTTTAACCTGTTCCTTAAAACACTAGTGCTTAGGAAATCTATTGGAGGCAGAAGAAGTCAAGTGTAGCTTAGGGTTACTGTTAGGGTTAGGGTTAGGGTTAGGGTTAGGGTTAGGGATAGGGTACGGTTTAGGGTACGGCGTAGGGTATGGGTTAGATTTAGGGTTTGGGTTATTTTTAGGGTTAGGGCTCGGTTTAGGATACGGGTTAGGTGTAGGGTACGTGTTAGGGTTAGGGTAGGGGTTAGGCTTAGGGTACGCGTTAGGGTTAGGGTAGTTATTACACCTATCCCACTTTCTAGATACCCCTTAGCACGTAAAGGAATATAATTTGGGGGTCCAGCAATGGAGAAGAGTTTAGACACTAGGATAAAATAAGGAACACACCCATTATAAAAAATACACATTAGGATTCTCTTTTTAACCTGTTCCTTAAAACTCTAGTGCTTAGGAAATCTATTGGAGGCAGAAGCAGTCATGGGTAGCTTAGGGGTACGTTTAGGGTTAGGGTACGGTGTCGGGTACGGCATAGGGTATGCGTTAGGTTTAGGGTTAGGGTTAGTGTTAGGGTTAGGGCTCGGTTTACGGAACGGGTTTGTATTAGGGTACTTCATAGGGTTAGGGTAGGGGTTAGGGTTAGAGTACGCGTTAGGTTTAGGGTAGGGTTTAGGGTTAGGGTACGCGTTAGGGTTAGGGTAGTTATTAAACCTATCCCAGTCTCTAGATACCCTTAGCACGTAAAGGAATATTATTTGGGGGTCCAGCCATGGAGAAGAGTTTAGACTGTAGGATAAGACAAGGAACACAGCCATTATAAAGAAATCACATTAGGATTCTCTTTTTAACCTGTTCCTTAAAACACTAGTGCTTAGGAAATCTATTGGAGGCAGAAGCAGTCATGGGTAGCTTAGGGTTAATGTTAGGGTTAGGGTACAGTTTAGGGTACGGTTTAAGGTACAGCATAGGGTATGGGTTAGATTTAGGGTTTGGGTTATTTTTAGGGTTAGGGCTCGCTTTAGGATACGGGTTAGGAGTAGGGTACGTGTTAGGGTTAGGATAGAGGTTAGGCTTAGGGTACGCGTTAGGGTTAGGGTAGTTATTAAACCTATCCCAGTCTCTAGATACACCTTAGCACGTAAAAGAATATAATTTGGTGGTCCAGCAATGGAGAAGAGTTTAGACACTAGGATAAAATAAGGAACACACCCATTATAAAGAAATCACATTAGGATTCTCTTTTTAACCTGTTCCTTAAAACACTAGTGCTTAGGAAAACTATTGGAGGCAGAAGGAGTCAAGGGTAGCTTAGGGGTAGGTTTAGGTTTAGGGTACGGTTTCGGGTACGGTGTAGGGTATGCGTTAGGGTTAGGGTTAGGGTTAGTGTTAGGGTTAGGGCTCGGTTTAGGGTACGGGTTAGGATTAGCGTACGTGTTAGGGTTAGGGTAGGGGTAAGGGTTAGGGTACGGATTAGGGTTAGGGTAGTTATTAAACCTATCCCACTCTCTAGATACCCCTTAGCACGTAATGGAATATTATTTGGGGGTCCAGCCATGGAGAACAGTTTAGACATTAGGATAAGATAAGGAACACACCCATTATAAAGAAATCACATTAGGATTCTCTTTTTAACCTGTTCCTTAAAACACTAGTGCTTAGGAAATCTATTGGAGGCAGAAGCAGTCAAGGGCAGCTTAGGGTTACTGTTAGGGTTAGGGTTAGGTTTAGGGTAAGGGTTAGGGTACGGTTTAGGGTACGGGTTCGGATACGGCGTAGGGTATGGGTTAGATTTAGGGTTTGGGTTATTTTTAGGGTTAGGCCTCGGCTTAGGATAAGGGTTAGGAATAGGGTACGTGTTAGGGTTAGGGTAGATGTTACGCTTAGGGTACGCGTTAGGGTTAGGGTAGTTATTAAACCTATCCCACTCTCTAGATACACCTTAGCACGTAAAGGAATATAATTTGGGTGTCCAGCAATGGAGAAGAGTTTAGATACTAGGATAAGATAAGGAACACACCCATTATAAAGAAATCACATTAGGATTCTGTTTTTAACGTGTTCCTTAAAACACTAGTGCTTAGGAAATCTATTGGAGGCAGAAGCAGTCAAGGGTAGCTTAGGGGTAGGGTTAGGGTTAGGTTTAGGGTTAGGGTACGGCTTAGTTAACGGGTTCGGGTACGGGTTCGTGTACTGCGTAGGGTATGGGTTAGGGTTAGGGTTAGGGTTAGTGTTAGGGTTAGGGCTCGGTTTAGGGTACGGGTTAGGATTAAGGTACGTGTTAGTGTTAGGGTAGGGGTTAGGGTTAGGGTACGCGTTAGGGTAAGGGTAGTTATTAAACCTATCCTATGCTCTAGATACCCCTTAGCACGTAGAGAAATATTATTTGGGGGTCCAGCCATGGAGAAGAGTTTAGACACTAGGATAAAATAAGGAACACACCCATTATAAAGAAATCACATTAGGATTCTCTTTTTATCCTGTTCCTTAACACACTGGTGCTTCGGAAATCTATTGGAGGCAGAAGCAGTGAAGCATAGCATAGGGTTAGGGTTAGGGTTAGGGTTTGGGTACGGCTTAGGGTACGGGTTCAGGTACAGGTTTGGGTACGGCGTAGGGTATGGGTTTGGGTTAGGGTTAGGTTTAGGGCTCGGTTTAGGGTACGGGTTAGGATTAGGGTACGTGTTAGTGTTAGGGTAGGGGTTAGGGTTAGGGTACGCGTTAGGGTAAGGGTAGTTATTAAACCTATCCCACGCTCTAGATACCCCTTATCACGTAAAGAAATATTGTTTGGGGGTCCAGCCTTGGAGAAGAGTTTAGACACTAGGATAAGATAAGGAACACACCCATTATAAAGAATTAACATTAGGATTCCCTTTTAACCTGTACCTTAAAAAACTAGTGCTTAGGAAATCTACTGCAGGCAGAAGCAGTCAAGGGTAGCTTACGGTTAGGGTTAGGGTTAGGGTACGGCTTAGGGTACGGGTTCGGGTACGGGTTCGGGTATGGCGTAGGGTATGGGTTAGGGTTAGGGGTAGTGCTGGGTTAGGGCTCGGTTTAGGGAACGGGTTAGTATTAGGTTACATGTTAGGGTTATGGTAGGGATTAGGGTTATAGTACGCATTAGGTTTAGGGTAGGGATTAGGGTTAGGGTACGCGTTAGGGTTAGGGTAGTTATTAAGCCTATCCCACTCTCTAGATACCCCTTAGCACGTAAAGGAATATTATTTGGGGGTCCAGCCATGGAGAAGGGTTTAGACACTAGGATAAGATAAGGAACACACCCATTATAAAGAAATCACATTAGGATTCTCTTTTTAACCTGTTCCTTAAAACACTAGTGCTTAGGAAATCTATTGGAGGTAGAAGCAGTGAAGGGTAGCTTAGGGTTGGGGTTAGGGTTAGCGTTAGGGTACGGCTTAGGTTACGGGTTTGGGTAAGGGTTCGGGTACAGCGTAGGGTATGGGTTAGGGTAAGGGTTCGGGTTAGGGTTAGTGTTAGGGTTAGGGCTCGTTTTAGGGTACGGGTTAGGATTAGGATACGAGTTAGGGTTAGGGTAGTTATTAAAATTATCCCACTCTCTAGATAGCCCTTAGCACGTAATGGAATATTATTTGGGGGTCCAGCCATGGAGATGAGTTTAGACATTAGGATAAGATAAGGAACACACCCATTATAAAGAAATCACATTAGGATTCTCTTTTTAACCTCTTCCTTAAAACACTAGTGCTTTGGAAATCTATTGCAGGCAGAAGCAGTCATGGGTAGCTTAAGGTTAATGTTAGGGTTAGGATTAGGGTTAGGGTACGGTTTAGGGTACGGTTTCGGGTACGGCGTATGGTATGGGTTAGATTTAGGGTTTGGGTTATTTTTAGGGTTAGGGCTCGGTTTAGGATACAGGTTAGGAGTAGGGTACGTTTTAGGGTTAGGGTAGGGGTAAGGGTTAGGTTACGGATTAGGGTTAGGGTAGTTATTAAACCTATCCCACTCTCTAGATACCCCTTAGCACGTAATGGAATATTATTTAGGGGGTCCAGCCATGGAGAACAGTTTAGACATTAGGATAAGATAAGGAACACACCCATTATAAAGAAATCACATTAGGATTCTCTTTTTAACCTGTTCCTTAAAACACTAGTGCTTAGGAAAACTATTGGAGGCAGAAGCAGTCAAGGGTAGCTTAGGGGTAGGTTTAGGGTTAGGGTACGGTTTCGGGTACGGCGTAGGGTATGCGTTAGGTTTAGGGTTAGGGTTAGTGTTAGGGTTAGGGCTCGGTTTAGGGTACGGGTTAGGATTAGCGTACGTGTTAGGGTTAGGGTAGGGGTAAGGGTTAGGGTACGGATTAGGGTTAGGGTAGTTATTAAACCTATCCCACTCTCTAGATACCCCTTAGCAAGTACTGGAATATTATTTGGGGGTCCAGCCATGGAGAACAGTTTAGACATTAGGATAAGATATGGAACACACCCATTATAAAGAAATCACATTAGGATTCACTTTTTAACCTGTTCCTTAAAACACTAGTGCTTAGGAAATCTATTGGAGGCAGAAAAAGTCAAGGGGAGCTTAGGGTTACTGTTAGGGTTAGGGTTAGGGTTAGGGTTAGGTTTAGGGTACGGTTTAGGGTACGGGTTCGGGTACGGCGTAGGGTATGGGTTAGATTTAGGGTTTGGGTTATTTTTAGGGTTAGGGCTCGGTTTAGGATACGGGTTAGGTGTAGGGTACGAGTTAGGGTTAGGGTAGGGGTTAGGCTTAGGGTACGCGTTAGGGTTAGGGTAGTTATTAAACCTATCCCACTCTCTAGATACCCCTTAGCACGTAAAGGAATATAATTTGGGGGTCCAGCAATGGAGAAGAGTTTAGACACTTCGATAAAATAAGGAACACACCCATTATAAACAAATCACATTAGGATTCTCTTTTTAACCTGTTCCTTAAAACTCTAGTGCTTAAGAAATCTATTGGAGGCAGAAGCAGTCATGGGTAGCTTAGGGGTAGGTTTAGGGTTAGGGTAAAGTGTCGGGTACGGCGTACGGTATGCGTTAGGTTTAGGGTTAGGGTTAGTGTTAGGGTTAGTGCTCGGTTTAGGGGACGGGTTAGTATTAGGGTACTTGATAGGGTTAGGGTAGTGGTTAGGGTTAGAGTACGCGTTAGGTTTAGGGTAGGGTTTAGGGTTAGGGTACGCGTTAGGGTTAGGGTAGTTATTAAACCTATCCCAGTCTCTAGATACCCTTAGCACGTAAAGGAATATTATTTGGGGCTCCAGCCATGGAGAAGAGTTTAGACTCTAGGATAAGATAAGGAACACAGCCATTATAAAGAAATCACATTAGGATTATCTTTTTAACCTGTTCCTTAAAACACTACTGCTTAGGAAATCTATTGGAGGCAGAAGCAGTCAAGGGTAGCTTAGGGTTAGGGTTAGGGTTAGGGTTAGGGTTAGGGTACGGTTTAGGGTACGGTTTCGGGTACGGCGTAGGGTATGGGTTAGATTTAGGGTTTGGGTTATTTTTAGGGTTAGGGCTCGGTTTAGGATACGGGTTAGGAGTAGGGTACGTTTTAGGGTTAGGGTAGGGGTTAGGCTTAGGGTACGCGTTAGGGTTAGGGTAGTTATTAAACCTATCCCACTCTCTAGATCCCCCTTAGCACGTAAAAGAATATAATTTGGGGGTCCAGCAATGGAGAAGAGTTTAGACACTAGGATAAAATAAGGAACACACCCATTATAAAGAAATCCCATTAGGATTCTCTTTTTAAACTGTTCCTTAAAACACTAGTGCTTAGGAAAACTATTGGAGGCAGAAGGAGTCAAGGGTAGCTTAGGGGTAGGTATAGGGTTAGGGTACGGTTTCGGGTACGGCGTAGGGTATGCGTTAGGGTTAGTGTTAGGGTTAGTGTTAGGGTTAGGGCTCGGTTTAGGGTACGGGTTAGGATTAGCGTACGTGTTAGGGTTAGGGTAGGGGTAAGGGTTAGGGTACGGATTAGGGTTAGGGTAGTTATTAAACCTATCCCACTCTCTAGATACCCCTTAGCACGTAATGGAATATTATTTGGGGGTCCAGCCATGGAGAACAGTTTAGACATTAGGATAAGATAAGGAACACACCCATTATAAAGAAATCACATTAGGATTCTCTTTTTAACCTGTTCCTTAAAACACTAGTGCTTAGGAAATCTATTGGAGGCAGAAGCAGTCAAGGGTAGCTTAGGGTTACTGTTAGGGTTCGGGTTAGGGTTAGGGTAAGGGTTAGGGTACGGTTTAGGGTACGGGTTCGGGTACGGCGTAGGGTATGGGTTAGATTTAGGGTTTGGGTTATTTTTAGGGTTAAGCCTCGGTTTAGGATACGGGTTAGGAGTAGGGTACGTGTTAGGGTTAGGGTAGGGGTTAGGCTTAGGGTACGCATTAGGGTTAGGGTAGTTATTAAACCTATCCCACTCTCTAGATCCCCCTTAGCACGTAAAGGAATATAATTTGGGGGTCCAGCAATGGAGAAGAGTTTAGACACTAGGATAAGATAAGGAACACACCCATTATAAAGAAATCACATTAGGATTCTGTTTTTAACCTGTTCCTTAAAACACTAGTGCTTAGGAAATCTATTGGAGGCAGAAGCAGTCAAGGGTAGCTTAGGGGTAGGGTTAGGGTTAGGGTTAGGGTTAGGGTTAGGGTACGGCTTAGTTAACGGGTTCGGGTACGGGTTCGTGTACTGCGTAGGGTATGGGTTAGGGTTAGGGTTAGGGTTAGTGTTAGGGTTAGGGCTCGGTTTAGGGTACGGGTTAGGATTAGGGTACGTGTTAGTGTTAGGGTAGGGGTTAGGGTTAGGGTACGCGTTAGGGTAAGGGTAGTTATTAAACCTATCCCACGCTCTAGATACCCCTTAGCACGTAAAGAAAGATTATTTGGGGGTCCAGCCATGGAGAAGAGTTTAGACACTAGGATAAGATAAGGAACACACCCATTATAAAGAAATCACATTAGGATTCTCTTTTTAACCTGTTCCTTAACACACTAGTGCTTAGGAAATCTATTGGAGGCAGAAGCAGTGAAGCGTAGCATAGGGTTAGGGTTAGGGTTAGGGTTTGGGTACGGCTTAGGGTACGTACGGGTTCGGGTACAGGTTTGGGTATGGCGTAGGGTATGGGTTTGGGTTAGGGTTAGGGCTCGGTTTAGGGTACGGGTTAGGATTACGGTACGTGTTAGGGTTAGGGTAGGGGTTAGGGTTAGGTTACGCATTAGGGTTAGGGTAGGGGTTAGTGTTAGGTTACGCGTTAGGTTTAGGATAGTTATTAAACGTATCCCACTCTCTAGATACCCCGTAGCAAGTAAAGGAATATTATTTGGGGGTCCAGCCATGGAGAAGAATTTGGACACTAGGATAAGATAAAGAACACACCCATAATAAAGAAATCACATTAGGATTCTCTTTTTAACCTGTTCCTTAAAACACTAGTGCTTAGGAAATCTATTGGAGGCAGAACCAGTCAAGGGCAACTTAGTGTTAGTGTTCGGGTTAGGGTTAGGGTTAGGTTTTGGTTTAGGGTACGAGTTCGGGTACGTGTTCGGGTACGGCGTAGGGTATGGGTTAGATTTAGGGGTTGGGTTACTGTTAGGGTTAGGGCTCGGTTTAGGATACGGGATAGGAGTAGGTTACGTGTTAGGGTTAGGGTAGGTTTTAGGGTTAGGGTACGCGTTAGGGTTAGGGTAGTTATTAAACCTATCCCACTCTCTAGCTACCCCTTAGCACGTAAAGGAATATTATTTGGGGGTCCAACCATGGAGAAGAATTTGGACACTAGGATAAGATAAGGAACACACCCATTATAAAGAAATCACTTTAGGATTCTCTTTTTAACCTGTTCCTTAAAACACTAGTTCTTAGGAAATCTATAGGAGGCTGAAGCAGTCAAGGGTAGCATAGGGTAGGGTTAGGGTTAGGGTTAGGGTTAGGGTACGGCTTAGGTTACGGGTTCGGGTACGGGTTCGGGTACGGCGTAGGGTATGGGTTAGGGTTAGGGTTAGGGTTAGTGTTAGGGTTAGTGCTCGGTTTAGGGTACGGGTTAGGATTAGGGTATGTGTTAGGGTTAGGGTAGGGGTTAGGATTAGGGTACGGATTAGGGTTGGGGTAGTTATTAAACCTATCCCACTGTCTAGATACCCCTTAGCACGTAAAGGAATATTATTTGGGGGTCCAGCCATGGAGAAGAGTTTAGACACTAGGATAAGATAAGGAACACACCCAATATAAAGAAATCACATTAGGATTCTCTTTTTAACCTGTACCTTAAAACACTAGTGCTTAGGAAATCTACTGGAGGCAGAAGCAGTCAAGGGTAGCTTACGGTTAGGGTTAGGTTTAGGGTTAGGGATAGGGTTACGGTTAGGTTACGGCTTAGGGTACGGGTTCGGGTACGGTTTCGGGTACGGCGTAGGGTATGGGTTAGGGTTAGGATTAGTGCTAGGGTTAGGGCTCGGTTTAGGGTACGTGTTAGGATTAAGGTACGTGTTAGTGTTAGGGTAGGGGTTAGGGTTAGGTTACGCGTTTGGGTAAGGGTAGTTATTAAACCTATCCCACGCTCTAGATACCCCTTAGCACGTAAAGAAAGATTATTTGGGGGTCCAGCCATGGAGAAGAGTTTAGACACTAGGATAAAATAAGGAACACACCCATTATAAAGAAATCACATTAGGATTCTCTTTTTAACCTGTTCCTTAAAACACTAGTGCTTAGGAAAATATTGGAGGCAGAAGCAGTCAAGTGTAGCTTAGGGGTAGGTTTAGGGTTAGGGTACGGTTTCGGGTACGGCGTAGGGTATGCGTTAGGGTTAGGGTTAGGGTTATGGTTAGTGTTAGGGTTAGGGCTCGGTTTAGGGTACGGGTTAGGATTAGCGTACGTTTTAGGGTTAGGGTTAGGGTTAGGGTTAGGGTACGGATTAGGGTTAGGGTAGTTATTAAACCTATCCCACTCTCTAGATACCCCTTAGCACGTAATGGAATATTATTTGGGGGTCCAGCCATGGAGAACAGTTTAGACATTAGGATAAGATAAGGAACACACCCATTATAAAGAAATCACATTAGGATTCACTTTTTAACCTGTTCCTTAAAACACTAGTGCTTAGGAAATCTATTGGAGGCAGAAGAAGTCAAGGGTAGCTTAGGGTTACTGTTAGGGTTAGGGTTAGGGTTAGGGTTAGGGTTAGGGATAGGGTACGGTTTAGGGTACGGCGTAGGGTATGGGTTAGATTTAGGGTTTGGGTTATTTTTACGGTTAGGGCTCAGTTTAGGATACGGGTTAGGTGTAGGGTACGTGTTAGGGTTAGGGTAGGGGTTAGGCTTAGGGTACGCGTTAGGGTTAGGGTAGTTATTACACCTATCCCACTCTCTAGATACCCCTTAGCACATAAAGGAATATAATTTGGGGGTCCAGCAATGGAGAAGAGTTTAGACACTAGGATAAAATAAGGAACACACCCATTATAAAGAATACACATTAGGATTCTCTTTTTAACCTGTTCCTTAAAACTCTAGTGCTTAGGAAATCTATTGGAGGCAGAAGCAGTCATGGGTAGCTTAGGGGTACGTTTAGGGTTAGGGTACGGTGTCGGGTACGGCATAGGGTATGCGTTAGGTTTAGGGTTAGGGTTAGTGTTAGGGTTAGGGCTCGGTTTAGGGAACGGGTTTGTATTAGGGTACTTCATAGGGTTAGGGTAGGGGTTAGGGTTAGAGTACGTGTTAGGTTTAGGGTAGGGTTTAGGGTTAGGGTACGCGTTAGGGTTAGGGTAGTTATTAAACCTATCCCAGTCTCTAGATACCCTTAGCACGTAAAGGAATATTATTTGGGGGTCCAGCCATGGAGAAGAGTTTAGACTGTAGGATAAGACAAGGAACACAGCCATTATAAAGAAATCACATTAGGATTATCTTTTTAACCTGTTCCTTAAAACACTAGTGCTTAGGAAATCTATTGGAGGCAGAAGCAGTCATGGGTAGCTTAGGGTTAATGTTAGGGTTAGGGTACAGTTTAGGGTACGGTTTCAGGTACGGCATAGGGTATGGGTTAGATTTAGGGTTTGGGTTATTTTTAGGGTTAGGGCTCGGTTTAGGATACGGGTTAGGAGTAGGGTACGTGTTAGGGTTAGGGTAGGGGTTAGGCTTAGGGTATGCGTTAGGGTTAGGGTAGTTATTAAACCTATCCCACACTGTAGATCCCCCTTAGCACGTAATGGAATATTATTTGGGGGTCCAGCAATGGAGAAGAGTTTAGACACTAGGATAAGATAAGGAACACACCCATTATAAAGAAATCACATTAGGATTCTGTTTTTAACGTGTTCCTTAAAACACTAGTGCTTAGGAAATCTATTGGAGGCAGAAGCAGTCAAGCGTAGCTTAGGGGTAGGGTTAGGGTTAGGGTTAGGGTTAGGTTTAGGGTTAGGTTACGGCTTAGTTAACGGGTTCGGGTACGGGTTCGTGTACTGCGTAGGGTATGGGTTAGGGTTAGGGTTAGGGTTAGTGTTAGGGTTAGGGCTCGGTTTAGGGTACGGGTTAGGATTAAGGTACGTGTTAGTGTTAGGGTAGGGGTTAGGGTTAGGTTACGCGTTAGGGTAAGGGTAGTTATTAAACCTATCCTACGCTCTAGATACCCCTTAGCACGTAAAGAAATATTATTTGGGGGTCCAGCCATGGAGAAGAGTTTAGACACTAGGATAAAATAAGGAACACACCCATTATAAAGAAATCACATTAGGATTCTCTTTTTATCCTGTTCCTTAACACACTGGTGCTTCGGAAATCTATTGGAGGCAGAAGCAGTGAAGCGTAGCATAGGGTTAGGGTTAGGGCTAGGGTTTGGGTACGGCTTAGGGTACGGGTTCGGGTACAGGTTTGGGTACGGCGTAGGGTATGGGTTTGGGTTAGGGTTAGGGTTAGGGTTAGGGCTCGGTTTAGGGTACGGGTTAGGATTAGGGTAGGTGTTAGGGTTAGTGTTTGGTTTAGGGTTAGGTTACGGCTTAGTGTACAGGTTCGGGTACGGGTTCGTGTACTGCGTAGGGTATGGGTTAGGGTTAGGGTTAGGGTTAGTGTTAGGGTTAGGGCTCGGTTTAGGGTACGGTTTAGGATTAGAGTACGTGTTAGTGTTAGGGTAGGGGTTAGGGTTAGGGTACGCTTTAGGGTAAGGGTAGTTATTAAACCTATCCCACGCTCTAGATACCCCTTAGCACGTAAAGAAATATTGTTTGGGGGTCCAGCCTTGGAGAAGAGTTTAGACACTAGGATAAGATAAGGAACACACCCATTATAAAGAATTAACATTAGGATTCCCTTTTAACCTGTACCTTAAAAAACTAGTGCTTAGGAAAACTACTGCAGGCAGAAGCAGTCAAGGGTAGCTTACGGTTAGGGTTAGGGTTAGGGTACGGCTTAGGGTACGGGTTCGGGTATGGCGTAGGATATGGGTTAGGGTTAGGGGTAGTGCTGGGTTAGGGCTCGGTTTAGGGAACGGGTTAGTATTAGGTTACATGTTAGGGTTATGGTAGGGATTAGGGTTAGAGTACGCATTAGGTTTAGGGTAGGGGTTAGGGTTAGGGTACGCGTTAGAGTTAGGGTAGTTATTAAGCCTATCCCACTCTCTAGATACCCCTTAGCACGTAATGGAATATTATTTGGGGGTCCAGCCATGGAGAACAGTTTAGACATTAGGATAAGATAAGGAACACACCCATTATAAAGAAATCACATTAGGATTCACTTTTTAACCTGTTCCTTAAAACACTAGTGCTTAGGAAATCTATTGGAGGCAGAAGAAGTCAAGGGTAGCTTAGGGTTACTGTTAGGGTTAGGGTTAGGGTTAGGGTTAGGGTTAGGGATAGGGTACGGTTTAGGGTACGGCGTAGGGTATGGGTTAGATTTAGGGTTTGGGTTATTTTTAGGGTTAGGGCTCGGTTTAGGATACGGGTTAGGTGTAGGGTACGTGTTAGGGTTAGGGTAGGGGTTAGGCTTAGGGTACGCGTTAGGGTTAGGGTAGTTATTAAACCTATCCCACTCTCTAGATACCCCTTAGCACGTAAAGGAATATAATTTGGGGGTCCAGCAATGGAGAAGAGTTTAGACACTAGGATAAAATAAGGAACACACCCATTATAAAGAATACCCATTAGGATTCTCTTTTTAACCTGTTCCTTAAAACTCTAGTGCTTAGGAAATCTATTGGAGGCAGAAGCAGTCATGGGTAGCTTAGGGGTACGTTTAGGGTTAGGGTACGGTGTCGGGTACGGCATAGGGTATGCGTTAGGTTTAGGGTTAGGGTTAGTGTTAGGGTTAGGGCTCGGTTTAGGGAACGGGTTTGTATTAGGGTACTTCATAGGGTTAGGGTAGGGGTTAGCGTTAGAGTACGCGTTAGGTTTAGGGTAGGGTTTAGGGTTAGGTTACGCGTTAGGGTTAGGGTAGTTATTAAACCTATCGCAGTCTCTAGATACCCTTAGCACGTAAAGGAATATTATTTGGGGGTCCAGCCATGGAGAAGAGTTTAGACTGTAGGATAAGACAAGGAACACAGCCATTATAAAGAAATCACATTAGGATTCTCTTTTTAACTTGTTCCTTAAAACGCTAGTGCTTAGGAAATCTATTGGAGGCAGAAGCAGTCATGGGTAGCTTAGGGTTAATGTTAGGGTTAGGGTACAGTTTAGGGTACGGTTTCAGGTACGGCATAGGGTATGGGTTAGATTCAGGGTTTGGGTTATTTTTAGGGTTAGGGCTCGGTTTAGGATACGGGTTAGGAGTAGGGTACGTGTTAGGGTTAGGGTAGGGGTTAGGGTTAGGGTACGCGTTAGGGTTAGGGTAGTTATTAAACCTATCCCACTCTCTAGATACCCCTTAGCACGTAATGGAATATTATTTGGGGGTCCAGCCATGGAGAACAGTTTAGACATTAGGATAAGATAAGGAACACACCCATTATAAAGAAATCACATTAGGATTCTCTTTTTAACCTGTTCCTTAAAACACTAGTGCTTAGGAAAACTATTGGAGGCAGAAGGAGTCAAGGGTAGCTTAGGGGTAGGTTTAGGGTTAGGGTACCGTTTCGCGTACGGTGTAGGGTATGCGTTAGGGTTAGGGTTAGGGTTAGTGTTAGGGTTAGGGCTCGGTTTAGGGTACGGGTTAGGATTAGCGTACGTGTTAGGGTTAGGGTAGGGGTAAGGGTTAGGGTACGGATTAGGGTTAGGGTAGTTATTAAACCTATGCCACTCTCTAGATACCCCTTAGCACGTAATGGAATATTATTTGGGGGTCCAGCCATGGAGAACAGTTTAGACATTAGGATAAGATAAGGAACACACCCATTATAAAGAAATCACATTAGGATTCTCTTTTTAACCTGTTCCTTAAAACACTAGTGCTTAGGAAATCTATTGGAGGCAGAAGCAGTCAAGGGCAGCTTAGGGTTACTGTTAGGGTTAGGGTTAGGTTTAGGGTAAGGGTTAGGGTACGGTTTAGGGTACGGGTTCGGATACGGCGTAGGGTATGGGTTAGATTTAGGGTTTGGGTTATTTTTAGGGTTAGGCCTCGGCTTAGGATAAGGGTTAGGAATAGGGTACGTGTTAGGGTTAGGGTAGGGGTTACGCTTAGGGTACGCGTTAGGGTTAGGGTAGTTATTAAACCTATCCCACTCTCTAGATACACCTTAGCACGTAAAGGAATATAATTTGGGTGTCCAGCAATGGAGAAGAGTTTAGACACTAGGATAAGATAAGGAACACACCCATTATAAAGAAATCACATTAGGATTCTGTTTTTAACGTGTTCCTTAAAACACTAGTGCTTAGGAAATCTATTGGAGGCAGAAGCAGTCAAGCGTAGCTTAGGCGTAGGGTTAGGGTTAGGGTTAGGGTTAGGTTTAGGGTTAGGTTACGGCTTAGTTAACGGGTTCGGGTACGGGTTCGTGTACTGCGTAGGGTATGGGTTAGGGTTAGGGTTAGGGTTAGTGTTAGGGTTAGGGCTCGGTTTAGGGTACGGGTTAGGATTAAGGTACGTGTTAGTGTTAGGGTAGGGGTTAGGGTTAGGGTACGCGTTAGTGTAAGGGTAGTTATTAAACCTATCCTATGCTCTAGATACCCCTTAGCACGTAGAGAAATATTATTTGGGGGTCCAGCCATGGAGAAGAGTTTAGACACTAGGATAAAATAAGGAACACACCCATTATAAAGAAATCACATTAGGATTCTCTTTTTATCCTGTTCCTTAACACACTGGTGCTTCGGAAATCTATTGGAGGCAGAAGCAGTGAAGCGTAGCATAGGGTTAGGGTTAGGGTTAGGGTTTGGGTACGGCTTAGGGTACGGGTTCAGGTACAGGTTTGGGTACGGCGTAGGGTATGGGTTTGGGTTAGGGTTAGGGTTAGGGCTCGGTTTAGGGTACGGGTTAGGATTAGGGTACGTGTTAGTGTTAGTGTAGGGGTTAGGGTTAGGGTACGCGTTAGGGTAAGGGTAGTTATTAAACCTATCCCACGCTCTAGATACCCCTTATCACGTAAAGAAATATTGTTTGGGGGTCCAGCCTTGGAGAAGAGTTTAGACACTAGGATAAGATAAGGAACACACCCATTATAAAGAATTAACATTAGGATTCCCTTTTAACCTGTACCTTAAAAAACTAGTGCTTAGGAAATCTACTGCAGGCAGAAGCAGTCAAGGGTAGCTTACGGTTAGTGTTAGGGTTAGGGTACGGCTTAGGGTACGGGTTCGGGTACGGGTTCGGGTATGGCGTAGGGTATGGGTTAGGGTTAGGGGTAGTGCTGGGTTAGGGCTCGGTTTAGGGAACGGGTTAGTATTAGGTTACATGTTAGGGTTATGGTAGGGATTAGGGTTATAGTACGCATTAGGTTTAGGGTAGGGATTAGGGTTAGGGTACGCGTTAGAGTTAGGGTAGTTATTAAGCCGATCCCAATCTCTAGATACCCCTTAGCACGTAAAGGAATATTATTTGGGGGTCCAGCCATGGAGAAGGGTTTAGACACTAGGATAAGATAAGGAACACACCCATTATAAAGAAATCACATTAGGATTCTCTTTTTAACCTGTTCCTTAAAACACTAGTGCTTAGGAAATCTATTGGAGGTAGAAGCAGTGAAGGGTAGCTTAGGGTTGGGGTTAGGGTTAGCGTTAGGGTACGGCTTAGGGTACGGGTTTGGGTAAGGGTTCGGGTACAGCGTAGGGTATGGGTTAGGGTAAGGGTTAGGGTTAGGGTTAGTGTTAGGGTTAGGGCTCGTTTTAGGGTACGGGTTAGGATTAGGATACGAGTTAGGGTTAGGGTAGTTATTAAACTTATCCCACTCTCTAGATAGCCCTTAGCACGTAATGGAATATTATTTGGGGGTCCAGCCATGGAGATGAGTTTAGACATTAGGATAAGATAAGGAACACACCCATTATAAAGAAATCACATTAGGATTCTCTTTTTAACCTCTTCCTTAAAACACTAGTGCTTAGGAAATCTATTGCAGGCAGAAGCAGTCATGGGTAGCTTAAGGTTAATGTTAGGGTTAGGATTAGGTTTAGGGTACGGTTTAGGGTACGGTTTCGGGTACGGCGTATGGTATGGCTTAGATTTAGGGTTTGGGTTATTTTTAGGGTTAGGGCTCGGTTTAGGATACAGGTTAGGAGTAGGGTACGTGTTAGGGTGAGGGTAGGGGTTAGGGTTAGGTTACGGATTAGGGTTAGGGTAGTTATTAAACCTATCCCACTCTCTAGATACCCCTTAGCACGTAATGGAATATTATTTGGGGGTCCAGCCATGGAGAACAGTTTAGACATTAGGATAAGATAAGGAACACACCCATTATAAAGAAATCACATTAGGATTCTCTTTTTAACCTGTTCCTTAAAACACTAGTGCTTAGGAAAACTATTGGAGGCAGAAGCAGTCAAGGGTAGCTTAGGGGTAGGTTTAGGGTTAGGGTACGGTTTCGGGTACGGCGTAGGGTATGCGTTAGGTTTAGGGTTAGGGTTAGTGTTAGGGTTAGGGCTCGGTTTAGGGTACGGGTTAGGATTAGCGTACGTGTTAGGGTTAGGGTAGGGGTAAGGGTTAGGGTACGGATTAGGGTTAGGGTAGTTATTAAACCTATCCCACTCTCTAGATACCCCTTAGCAAGTACTGGAATATTATTTGGGGGTCCAGCCATGGAGAACAGTTTAGACATTAGGATAAGATATGGAACACACCCATTATAAAGAAATCACATTAGGATTCACTTTTTAACCTGTTCCTTAAAACACTAGTGCTTAGGAAATCTATTGGAGGCAGAAAAAGTCAAGGGGAGCTTAGGGTTACTGTTAGGGTTAGGGTTAGGTTTAGGGTTAGGTTTAGGGTACGGTTTAGGGTACGGGTTCGGGTACGGCGTAGGGTATGGGTTAGATTTAGGGTTTGGGTTATTTTTAGGGTTAGGGCTCGGTTTAGGATACGGGTTAGGTGTAGGGTACGAGTTAGGGTTAGGGTAGGGGTTAGGCTTAGGGTACGCGTTAGGGTTAGGGTAGTTATTAAACCTATCCCACTCTCTAGATACCCCTTAGCACGTAAAGGAATATAATTTGGGGGTCCAGCAATGGAGAAGAGTTTAGACACTTCGATAAAATAAGGAACACACCCATTATAAACAAATCACATTAGGATTCTCTTTTTAACCTGTTCCTTAAAACTCTAGTGCTTAAGAAATCTATTGGAGGCAGGAGCAGTCATGGGTAGCTTAGGGGTAGGTTTAGGGTTAGGGTACAGTGTCGGGTACGGCGTACGGTATGCGTTAGGTTTAGGGTTAGGGTTAGTGTTAGGGTTAGGGCTCGGTTTAGGGGACGGGTTAGTATTAGGGTACTTGATAGGGTTAGGGTAGTGGTTAGGGTTAGAGTACGCGTTAGGTTTAGGGTAGGGTTTAGGGTTAGGGTACGCGTTAGGGTTAGGGTAGTTATTAAACCTATCCCAGTCTCTAGATACCCTTAGCACGTAAAGGAATATTATTTGGGGCTCCAGCCATGGAGAAGAGTTTAGACTCTAGGATAAGATAAGGAACACAGCCATTATAAAGAAATCACATTAGGATTATCTTTTTAACCTGTTCCTTAAAACACTACTGCTTAGGAAATCTATTGGAGGCAGAAGCAGTCAAGGGTAGCTTAGGGTTAGGGTTAGGGTTAGGGTTAGGGTTAGGGTACGGTTTAGGGTATGGTTTCGGGTACGGCGTAGGGTATGGGTTAGATTTAGGGTTTGGGTTATTTTTAGGGTTAGGGCTCGGTTTAGGATAAGGGTTAGGAGTAGGGTACGTTTTAGGGTTAGGGTAGGGGTTAGGCTTAGGGTACGCGTTAGGGTTAGGGTAGTTATTAAACCTATCCCACTCTCTAGATCCCCCTTAGCACGTAAAAGAATATAATTTGGGGGTCCAGCAATGGAGAAGAGTTTAGACACTAGGATAAAATAAGGAACACACCCATTATAAAGAAATCCCATTAGGATTCTCTTTTTAAACTGTTCCTTAAAACACTAGTGCTTAGGAAAACTATTGGAGGCAGAAGGAGTCAAGGGTAGCTTAGGGGTAGGTATAGGGTTAGGGTACGGTTTCGGGTACGGCGTAGGGTATGCGTTAGGGTTAGTGTTAGGGTTAGTGTTAGGGTTAGGGCTCGGTTTAGGGTACGGGTTAGGATTAGCGTACGTGTTAGGGTTAGGGTAGGGGTAAGGGTTAGGGTACGGATTAGGGTTAGGGTAGTTATTAAACCTATCCCACTCTCTAGATACCCCTTAGCACGTAATGGAATATTATTTGGGGGTCCAGCCATGGAGAACAGTTTAGACATTAGGATAAGATAAGGAAAACACCCATTATAAAGAAATCACATTAGGATTCTCTTTTTAACCTGTTCCTTAAAACACTAGTGCTTAGGAAATCTATTGGAGGCAGAAGCAGTCAAGGGTAGCTTAGGGTTACTGTTAGGGTTCGGGTTAGGGTTAGGGTAAGGGTTAGGGTACGGTTTAGGGTACGGGTTCGGGTACGGCGTAGGGTATGGGTTAGATTTAGGGTTTGGGTTATTTTTAGGGTTAAGCCTTGGTTTAGGATACGGGTTAGGAGTAGGGTACGTGTTAGGGTTAGGGTAGGGGTTAGGCTTAGGGTACGCATTAGGGTTAGGGTAGTTATTAAACCTATCCCACTCTCTAGATCCCCCTTAGCACGTAAAGGAATATAATTTGGGGGTCCAGCAATGGAGAAGAGTTTAGACACTAGGATAAGATAAGGAACACACCCATTATAAAGAAATCACATTAGGATTCTGTTTTTAACCTGTTCCTTAAAACACTAGTGCTTAGGAAATCTATTGGAGGCAGAAGCAGTCAAGGGTAGCTTAGGGGTAGGGTTAGGGTTAGGGTTAGGGTTAGGGTTAGGGTTAGGGTACGGCTTAGTTAACGGGTTCGGGTACGGGTTCGTGTACTGCGTAGGGTATGGGTTAGGGTTAGGGTTAGGGTTAGTGTTAGGGTTAGGGCTCGGTTTAGGGTACGGGTTAGGATTAGTGTACGTGTTAGTGTTAGGGTAGGGGTTAGGGTTAGGGTACGCGTTAGGGTAAGGGTAGTTATTAAACCTATCCCACGCTCTAGATACCCCTTAGCACGTAAAGAATGATTATTTGGGGGTCCAGCCATGGAGAAGAGTTTAGACACTAGGATAAGATAAGGAACACACCCATTATAAAGAAATCACATTAGGATTCTCTTTTTAACCTGTTCCTTAACACACTAGTGCTTAGGAAATCTATTGGAGGCAGAAGCAGTGAAGCGTAGCATAGGGTTAGGGTTAGGGTTAGGGTTTGGGTACGGCTTAGGGTACGTACGGGTTCGGGTACAGGTTTGGGTATGGCGTAGGGTATGGGTTTGGGTTAGGGTTAGGGCTCGGTTTAGGGTACGGGTTAGGATTACGGTACGTGTTAGGGTTAGGGTAGGGGTTAGGGTTAGGTTACGCATTAGGGTTAGGGTAGGGGTTAGTGTTAGGTTACGCGTTAGGGTTAGGATAGTTATTAAACGTATCCCACTCTCTAGATACCCCGTAGCAAGTAAAGGAATATTATTTGGGGGTCCAGCCATGGAGAAGAATTTGGACACTAGGATAAGATAAAGAACACACCCATAATAAAGAAATCACATTAGGATTCTCTTTTTAACCTGTTCCTTAAAACACTAGTGCTTAGGAAATCTATTGGAGGCAGAACCAGTCAAGGGCAACTTAGTGTTAGTGTTCGGGTTAGGGTTAGGGTTAGGTTTTGGTTTAGGGTACGAGTTCGGGTACGTGTTCGGGTACGGCGTAGGGTATGGGTTAGATTTAGGGGTTGGGTTACTGTTAGGGTTAGGGCTCGGTTTAGGATACGGGATAGGAGTAGTTTACGTGTTAGGGTTAGGGTAGGTTTTAGGGTTAGGGTACGCGTTAGGGTTAGGGTAGTTATTAAACCTATCCCACTCTCTAGCTACCCCTTAGCACGTAAAGGAATATTATTTGGGGGTCCAACCATGGAGAAGAATTTGGACACTAGGATAAGATAAGGAACACACCCATTATAAAGAAATCACTTTAGGATTCTCTTTTTAACCTGTTCCTTAAAACACTAGTTCTTAGGAAATCTATAGGAGGCTGAAGTAGTCAAGGGTAGCATAGGGTAGGGTTAGGGTTAGGGTTAGGGTTAGGGTACGGCTTAGGTTACGGGTTCGGGTACGGGTTCGGGTACGGCGTAGGGTATGGGTTAGGGTTAGGGTTAGGGTTAGTGTTAGGGTTAGTGCTCGGTTTAGGGTACGGGTTAGGATTAGGGTATGTGTTAGGGTTAGGGTAGGGGTTAGGATTAGGGTACGGATTAGGGTTGGGGTAGTTATTAAACCTATCCCACTGTCTAGATACCCCTTAGCACGTAAAGGAATATTATTTGGGGGTCCAGCCATGGAGAAGAGTTTAGACACTAGGATAAGATAAGGAACACACCCAATATAAAGAAATCACATTAGGATTCTCTTTTTAACCTGTACCTTAAAACACTAGTGCTTAGGAAATCTACTGGAGGCAGAAGCAGTCAAGGGTAGCTTACGGTTAGGGTTAGGTTTAGGGTTAGGGATAGGGTTACGGTTAGGTTACGGCTTAGGGTACGGGTTCGGGTACGGGTTCGGGTACGGCGTAGGGTATGGGTTAGGGTTAGGATTAGTGCTAGGGTTAGGGCTCGGTTTAGGGTACGGGTTAGGATTAAGGTACGTGTTAGTGTTAGGGTAGGGGTTAGGGTTAGGGTACGCGTTTGGGTAAGGGTAGTTATTAAACCTATCCCACGCTCTAGATACCCCTTAGTACGTAAAGAAAGATTATTTGGGGGTCCAGCCATGGAGAAGAGTTTAGACACTAGGATAAAATAAGGAACACACCCATTATAAAGAAATCACATTAGGATTCTCTTTTTAACCTGTTCCTTAAAACACTAGTGCTTAGGAAAATATTGGAGGCAGAAGCAGTCAAGTGTAGCTTAGGGGTAGGTTTAGGGTTAGGGTACGGTTTCGGGTACGGCGTAGGGTATGCGTTAGGGTTAGGGTTAGGGTTATGGTTAGTGTTATGGTTAGGGCTCGGTTTAGGGTACGGGTTAGGATTAGCGTACGTTTTAGGGTTAGGGTTAGGGTTAGGGTTAGGGTACGGATTAGGGTTAGGGTAGTTATTAAACCTATCCCACTCTCTAGATACCCCTTAGCACGTAATGGAATATTATTTGGTGGTCCAGCCATGGAGAACAGTTTAGACATTAGGATAAGATAAGGAACACACCCATTATAAAGAAATCACATTAGGATTCACTTTTTAACCTGTTCCTTAAAACACTAGTGCTTAGGAAATCTATTGGAGGCAGAAGAAGTCAAGGGTAGCTTAGGGTTACTGTTAGGGTTAGGGTTAGGGTTAGGGTTAGGGTTAGGGTTAGGGATAGGGTACGGTTTAGGGTACGGCGTAGGGTATGGGTTAGATTTAGGGTTTGGGTTATTTTTACGGTTAGGGCTCGGTTTAGGGTACGGGTTAGGTGTAGGGTACGTGTTAGGGTTAGGGTAGGGGTTAGGCTTAGGGTACGCGTTAGGGTTAGGGTAGTTATTACACCTATCCCACTCTCTAGATACCCCTTAGCACATAAAGGAATATAATTTGGGGGTCCAGCAATGGAGAAGAGTTTAGACACTAGGATAAAATAAGGAACACACCCATTATAAAGAATACACATTAGGATTCTCTTTTTAACCTGTTCCTTAAAACTCTAGTGCTTAGGAAATCTATTGGAGGCAGAAGCAGTCATGGGTAGCTTAGGGGTACGTTTAGGGTTAGGGTACGGTGTCGGGTACGGCATAGGGTATGCGTTAGGTTTAGGGTTAGGGTTAGTGTTAGGGTTAGGGCTCGGTTTAGGGAACGGGTTTGTATTAGGGTACTTCATAGGGTTAGGGTAGGGGTTAGGGTTAGAGTACGTGTTAGGTTTAGGGTAGGGTTTAGGGTTAGGGTACGCGTTAGGGTTAGGGTAGTTATTAAACCTATCCCAGTCTCTAGATACCCTTAGCACGTAAAGTAATATAATTTGGGGGTCCAGCAATGGAGAAGAGTTTAGACACTAGGATAAGATAAGGAACACACCCATTATAAAGAAATCACATTAGGATTCTGTTTTTAACGTGTTCCTTAAAACACTAGTGCTTAGGAAATCTATTGGAGGCAGAAGCAGTCAAGCGTAGCTTAGGGGTAGGGTTAGGGTTAGGGTTAGGGTTAGGTTTAGGGTTAGGGTACGGCTTAGTTAACGGGTTCGGGTACGGGTTCGTGTACTGCGTAGGGTATGGGTTAGGGTTAGGGTTAGTGTTAGGGTTAGGGCTCGGTTTAGGGTACGGGTTAGGATTAAGGTACGTGTTAGTGTTAGGGTAGGGGTTAGGGTTAGGTTACGCGTTAGGGTAAGGGTAGTTATTAAACCTATCCTACGCTCTAGATACCCCTTAGCACGTAAAGAAATATTATTTGGGGGTCCAGCCATGGAGAAGAGTTTAGACACTAGGATAAAATAAGGAACACACCCATTATAAAGAAATCACATTAGGATTCTCTTTTTATCCTGTTCCTTAACACACTGGTGCTTCGGAAATCTATTGGAGGCAGGAGCAGTGAAGCGTAGCATAGGGTTAGGGTTAGGGTTAGGGTTTGGGTACGGCTTAGGGTACGGGTTCGGGTACAGGTTTGGGTACGGCGTAGGGTATGGGTTTGGGTTAGGTTTAGGGTTAGGGTTAGGGCTCGGTTTAGGGTACGGGTTAGGATTAGGGTAGGTGTTAGGGTTAGTGTTTGGTTTAGGGTTAGGTTACGGCTTAGTGTACGGGTTCGGGTACGGGTTCGTGTACTGCGTAGGGTATGGGTTAGGGTTAGGGTTAGGGTTAGTGTTAGGGTTAGGGCTCGGTTTAGGGTACGGTTTAGGATTAGAGTACGTGTTACTGTTAGGGTAGGGGTTAGGGTTAGGGTACGCGTTAGGGTAAGGGTAGTTATTAAACCTATCCCACGCTCTAGATACCCCTTAGCACGTAAAGAAATATTGTTTGGGGGTCCAGCCTTGGAGAAGAGTTTAGACACTAGGATAAGATAAGGAACACACCCATTATAAAGAATTAACATTAGGATTCCCTTTTAACCTGTACCTTAAAAAACTAGTGCTTAGGAAAACTACTGCAGGCAGAAGCAGTCAAGGGTAGCTTACGGTTAGGGTTAGGGTTAGGGTACGGCTTAGGGTACGGGTTCGGGTATGGCGTAGGATATGGGTTAGGGTTAGGGGTAGTGCTGGGTTAGGGCTCGGTTTAGGGAACGGGTTAGTATTAGGTTACATGTTAGGGTTATGGTAGGGATTAGGGTTAGAGTACGCATTAGGTTTATGTTAGGGGTTAGGGTTAGGGTACGCGTTAGAGTTAGGGTAGTTATTAAGCCTATCCCACTCTCTAGATACCCCTTAGCACGTAATGGAATATTATTTGGGGGTCCAGCCATGGAGAACAGTTTAGACATTAGGATAAGATAAGGAACACACCCATTATAAAGAAATCACATTAGGATTCACTTTTTAACCTGTTCCTTAAAACACTAGTGCTTAGGAAATCTATTGGAGGCAGAAGAAGTCAAGGGTAGCTTAGGGGTACTGTTAGGGTTAGGGTTAGGGTTAGGGATAGGGTACGGTTTAGGGTACGGCGTAGGGTATGGGTTAGATTTAGGGTTTGGGTTATTTTTAGGGTTAGGGCTCGGTTTAGGATACGGGTTAGGTGTAGGGTACGTGTTAGGGTTAGGGTAGGGGTTAGGCTTAGGGTACGCGTTAGGGTTAGGGTAGTTATTAAACCTATCCCACTCTCTAGATACCCCTTAGCACGTAAAGGAATATAATTTGGGGGTCCAGCAATGGAGAAGAGTTTAGACACTAGGATAAAATAAGGAACACACCCATTATAAAGAATACACATTAGGATTCTCTTTTTAACCTGTTCCTTAAAACTCTAGTGCTTAGGAAATCTATTGGAGGCAGAAGCAGTCATGGGTAGCTTAGGGGTACGTTTAGGGTTAGGGTACGGTGTCGGGTACGGCATAGGGTATGCGTTAGGTTTAGGGTTAGGGTTAGTGTTAGGGTTAGGGCTCGGTTTAGGGAACGGGTTTGTATTAGGGTACTTCATAGGGTTAGGGTAGGGGTTAGGGTTAGAGTACGCGTTAGGTTTAGGGTAGGGTTTAGGGTTAGGGTACGCGTTAGGGTTAGGGTAGTTATTAAACCTATCGCAGTCTCTAGATACCCTTAGCACGTAAAGGAATATTATTTGGGGGTCCAGCCATGGAGAAGAGTTTAGACTGTAGGATAAGACAAGGAACACAGCCATTATAAAGAAATCACATTAGCATTCTCTTTTTAACCTGTTCCTTAAAACACTAGTGCTTAGGAAATCTATTGGAGGCAGAAGCAGTCATGGGTAGCTTAGGGTTAATGTTAGGGTTAGGGTACAGTTTAGGGTACGATTTCAGGTACGGCATAGGGTATGGGTTAGATTTAGGGTTTGGGTTATTTTTAGGGTTAGGGCTCGGTTTAGGATACGGGTTAGGAGTAGGGTACGTGTTAGGGTTAGGGTAGGGGTTAGGCTTAGGGTATGCGTTAGGGTTAGGGTAGTTATTAAACCTATCCCACACTGTAGATCCCCCTTAGCACGTAAAGGAATATAATTTGGGGGTCCAGCAATGGAGAAGAGTTTAGACACTAGGATAAAATAAGGAACACACCCATTATAAAGAAATCACACTAGGATTCTCTTTTTAACCTGTTCCTTAAAACACTAGTGCTTAGGAAATCTATTGGAGGTAGAAGCAGTGAAGGGTAGCTTAGGGTTAGGGTTAGGGTTAGGGTTAGGGTACGGTTTAGGGTATGGTTTTGGGTATGGCGTAGGGTATGGGTTAGATTTAGGGTTTGGGTTATTTTTAGGGTTAGGGCTCGGTTTAGGATACGGGTTAGGAGTAGGGTACGTGTTAGGGTTAGGGTAGGGGTTAGGCTTAGG
This sequence comes from Eschrichtius robustus, assembly GCF_028021215.1. Classification (NCBI taxonomy): domain Eukaryota; kingdom Metazoa; phylum Chordata; class Mammalia; order Artiodactyla; family Eschrichtiidae; genus Eschrichtius; species Eschrichtius robustus. The sequence continues at coordinate 23,037,200 of NC_090827.1, read as the reverse complement.
GTACGCGTTAGGGTTAGGGTAGTTATTAAACCTATCCCACTCTCTAGATACACCTTAGCACGTAAAAGAATATAATTTGCGGGTCCAGCAATGGAGAAGAGTTTAGACACTAGGATAAAATAAGGAACACACCCATTATAAAGAAATCACATTAGGATTCTCTTTTTAACCTGTTCCTTAAAACACTAGTGCTTAGGAAAACTATTGGAGGCAGAAGGAGTCAAGGGTAGCTTAGGGGTAGGTTTAGGGTTAGGGTACCGTTTCGGGTACGGTGTGGGGTATGCGTTAGGGTTAGGGTTAGGGTTAGTGTTAGGGTTAGGGCTCGGTTTAGGGTACGGGTTAGGATTAGCGTACGTGTTAGGGTTAGGGTAGGGGTAAGGGTTAGGGTACGGATTAGGGTTAGGGTAGTTATTAAACCTATCCCACTCTCTAGATACCCCTTAGCACGTAATGGAATATTATTTGGGGGTCCAGCCATGGAGAACAGTTTAGACATTAGGATAAGATAAGGAACACAACCATTATAAAGAAATCACATTAGGATTCTCTTTTTAACCTGTTCCTTAAAACACTAGTGCTTAGGAAATCTATTGGAGGCAGAAGCAGTCAAGGGCAGCTTAGGGTTACTGTTAGGGTTAGGGTTAGGTTTAGGGTAAGGGTTAGGGTACGGTTTAGGGCACGGGTTCGGATACGGCGTAGGGTATGGGTTAGATTTAGGGTTTGGGTTATTTTTAGGGTTAGGCCTCGGCTTAGGATAAGGGTTAGGAGTAGGGTACGTGTTAGGGTTAGGGTAGGGGTTACGCTTAGGGTACGCGTTAGGGTTAGGGTAGTTATTAAACCTATCCCACTCTCTAGATACACCTTAGCACGTAAAGGAATATAATTTGGGTGTCCAGCAATGGAGAAGAGTTTAGACACTAGGATAAGATAAGGAACACACCCATTATAAAGAAATCACATTAGGATTCTGTTTTTAACGTGTTCCTTAAAACACTAGTGCTTAGGAAATCTATTGGAGGCAGAAGCAGTCAAGGGTAGCTTAGGGGTAGGGTTAGGGTTAGGGTTAGGGTTAGGTTTAGGGTTAGGTTACGGCTTAGTTAACGGGTTCGGGTACGGGTTCGTGTACTGCGTAGGGTATGGGTTAGGGTTAGGGTTAGGGTTAGTGTTAGGGTTAGGGCTCGGTTTAGGGTACGGGTTAGGATTAAGGTACGTGTTAGTGTTAGGGTAGGGGTTAGGGTTAGGTTACGCGTTAGGGTAAGGGTAGTTATTAAACCTATCCTACGCTCTAGATACCCCTTAGCACGTAAAGAAATATTATTTGGGGGTCCAGCCATGGAGAAGAGTTTAGACACTAGGATAAAATAAGGAACACACCCATTATAAAGAAATCACATTAGGATTCTCTTTTTATCCTGTTCCTTAACACACTGGTGCTTCGGAAATCTATTGGAGGCAGAAGCAGTGAAGCGTAGCATAGGGTTAGGGTTAGGGCTAGGGTTTGGGTACGGCTTAGGGTACGGGTTCGGGTACAGGTTTGGGTACGGCGTAGGGTATGGGTTTGGGTTAGGGTTAGGGTTAGGGTTAGGGCTCGGTTTAGGGTACGGGTTAGGATTAGGGTAGGTGTTAGGGTTAGTGTTTGGTTTAGGGTTAGGTTACGGCTTAGTGTACAGGTTCGGGTACGGGTTCGTGTACTGCGTAGGGTATGGGTTAGGGTTAGGGTTAGGGTTAGTGTTAGGGTTAGGGCTCGGTTTAGGGTACGGTTTAGGATTAGAGTACGTGTTAGTGTTAGGGTAGGGGTTAGGGTTAGGGTACGCTTTAGGGTAAGGGTAGTTATTAAACCTATCCCACGCTCTAGATACCCCTTAGCACGTAAAGAAATATTGTTTGGGGGTCCAGCCTTGGAGAAGAGTTTAGACACTAGGATAAGATAAGGAACACACCCATTATAAAGAATTAACATTAGGATTCCCTTTTAACCTGTACCTTAAAAAACTAGTGCTTAGGAAAACTACTGCAGGCAGAAGCAGTCAAGGGTAGCTTACGGTTAGGGTTAGGGTTAGGGTACGGCTTAGGGTACGGGTTCGGGTATGGCGTAGGATATGGGTTAGGGTTAGGGGTAGTGCTGGGTTAGGGCTCGGTTTAGGGAACGGGTTAGTATTAGGTTACATGTTAGGGTTATGGTAGGGATTAGGGTTAGGGTACGCGTTAGAGTTAGGGTAGTTATTAAGCCTATCCCACTCTCTAGATACCCCTTAGCACGTAATGGAATATTATTTGGGGGTCCAGCCATGGAGAACAGTTTAGACATTAGGATAAGATAAGGAACACACCCATTATAAAGAAATCACATTAGGATTCACTTTTTAACCTGTTCCTTAAAACACTAGTGCTTAGGAAATCTATTGGAGGCAGAAGAAGTCAAGGGTAGCTTAGGGGTACTGTTAGGGTTAGGGTTAGGGTTAGGGATAGGGTACGGTTTAGGGTACGGCGTAGGGTATGGGTTAGATTTAGGGTTTGGGTTATTTTTAGGGTTAGGGCTCGGTTTAGGATACGGGTTAGGTGTAGGGTACGTGTTAGGGTTAGGGTAGGGGTTAGGCTTAGGGTACGCGTTAGGGTTAGGGTAGTTATTAAACCTATCCCACTCTCTAGATACCCCTTAGCACGTAAAGGAATATAATTTGGGGGTCCAGCAATGGAGAAGAGTTTAGACACTAGGATAAAATAAGGAACACACCCATTATAAAGAATACACATTAGGATTCTCTTTTTAACCTGTTCCTTAAAACTCTAGTGCTTAGGAAATCTATTGGAGGCAGAAGCAGTCATGGGTAGCTTAGGGGTACGTTTAGGGTTAGGGTACGGTGTCGGGTACGGCATAGGGTATGCGTTAGGTTTAGGGTTAGGGTTAGTGTTAGGGTTAGGGCTCGGTTTAGGGAACGGGTTTGTATTAGGGTACTTCATAGGGTTAGGGTAGGGGTTAGGGTTAGAGTACGCGTTAGGTTTAGGGTAGGGTTTAGGGTTAGGGTACGCGTTAGGGTTAGGGTAGTTATTAAACCTATCGCAGTCTCTAGATACCCTTAGCACGTAAAGGAATATTATTTGGGGGTCCAGCCATGGAGAAGAGTTTAGACTGTAGGATAAGACAAGGAACACAGCCATTATAAAGAAATCACATTAGCATTCTCTTTTTAACCTGTTCCTTAAAACACTAGTGCTTAGGAAATCTATTGGAGGCAGAAGCAGTCATGGGTAGCTTAGGGTTAATGTTAGGGTTAGGGTACAGTTTAGGGTACGATTTCAGGTACGGCATAGGGTATGGGTTAGATTTAGGGTTTGGGTTATTTTTAGGGTTAGGGCTCGGTTTAGGATACGGGTTAGGAGTAGGGTACGTGTTAGGGTTAGGGTAGGGGTTAGGCTTAGGGTATGCGTTAGGGTTAGGGTAGTTATTAAACCTATCCCACACTGTAGATCCCCCTTAGCACGTAAAGGAATATAATTTGGGGGTCCAGCAATGGAGAAGAGTTTAGACACTAGGATAAAATAAGGAACACACCCATTATAAAGAAATCACACTAGGATTCTCTTTTTAACCTGTTCCTTAAAACACTAGTGCTTAGGAAATCTATTGGAGGTAGAAGCAGTGAAGGGTAGCTTAGGGTTAGGGTTAGGGTTAGGGTTAGGGTACGGTTTAGGGTATGGTTTTGGGTATGGCGTAGGGTATGGGTTAGATTTAGGGTTTGGGTTATTTTTAGGGTTAGGGCTCGGTTTAGGATACGGGTTAGGAGTAGGGTACGTGTTAGGGTTAGGGTAGGGGTTAGGCTTAGGGTACGCGTTAGGGTTAGGGTAGTTATTAAACCTATCCCACTCTCTAGATACACCTTAGCACGTAAAAGAATATAATTTGCGGGTCCAGCAATGGAGAAGAGTTTAGACACTAGGATAAAATAAGGAACACACCCATTATAAAGAAATCACATTAGGATTCTCTTTTTAACCTGTTCCTTAAAACACTAGTGCTTAGGAAAACTATTGGAGGCAGAAGGAGTCAAGGGTAGCTTAGGGGTAGGTTTAGGGTTAGGGTACCGTTTCGGGTACGGTGTGGGGTATGCGTTAGGGTTAGGGTTAGGGTTAGTGTTAGGGTTAGGGCTCGGTTTAGGGTACGGGTTAGGATTAGCGTACGTGTTAGGGTTAGGGTAGGGGTAAGGGTTAGGGTACGGATTAGGGTTAGGGTAGTTATTAAACCTATCCCACTCTCTAGATACCCCTTAGCACGTAATGGAATATTATTTGGGGGTCCAGCCATGGAGAACAGTTTAGACATTAGGATAAGATAAGGAACACAACCATTATAAAGAAATCACATTAGGATTCTCTTTTTAACCTGTTCCTTAAAACACTAGTGCTTAGGAAATCTATTGGAGGCAGAAGCAGTCAAGGGCAGCTTAGGGTTACTGTTAGGGTTAGGGTTAGGTTTAGGGTAAGGGTTAGGGTACGGTTTAGGGCACGGGTTCGGATACGGCGTAGGGTATGGGTTAGATTTAGGGTTTGGGTTATTTTTAGGGTTAGGCCTCGGCTTAGGATAAGGGTTAGGAGTAGGGTACGTGTTAGGGTTAGGGTAGGGGTTACGCTTAGGGTACGCGTTAGGGTTAGGGTAGTTATTAAACCTATCCCACTCTCTAGATACACCTTAGCACGTAAAGGAATATAATTTGGGTGTCCAGCAATGGAGAAGAGTTTAGACACTAGGATAAGATAAGGAACACACCCATTATAAAGAAATCACATTAGGATTCTGTTTTTAACGTGTTCCTTAAAACACTAGTGCTTAGGAAATCTATTGGAGGCAGAAGCAGTCAAGGGTAGCTTAGGGGTAGGGTTAGGGTTAGGGTTAGGGTTAGGTTTAGGGTTAGGTTACGGCTTAGTTAACGGGTTCGGGTACGGGTTCGTGTACTGCGTAGGGTATGGGTTAGGGTTAGGGTTAGGGTTAGTGTTAGGGTTAGGGCTCGGTTTAGGGTACGGGTTAGGATTAAGGTACGTGTTAGTGTTAGGGTAGGGGTTAGGGTTAGGTTACGCGTTAGGGTAAGGGTAGTTATTAAACCTATCCTACGCTCTAGATACCCCTTAGCACGTAAAGAAATATTATTTGGGGGTCCAGCCATGGAGAAGAGTTTAGACACTAGGATAAAATAAGGAACACACCCATTATAAAGAAATCACATTAGGATTCTCTTTTTATCCTGTTCCTTAACACACTGGTGCTTCGGAAATCTATTGGAGGCAGAAGCAGTGAAGCGTAGCATAGGGTTAGGGTTAGGGCTAGGGTTTGGGTACGGCTTAGGGTACGGGTTCGGGTACAGGTTTGGGTACGGCGTAGGGTATGGGTTTGGGTTAGGGTTAGGGTTAGGGTTAGGGCTCGGTTTAGGGTACGGGTTAGGATTAGGGTAGGTGTTAGGGTTAGTGTTTGGTTTAGGGTTAGGTTACGGCTTAGTGTACAGGTTCGGGTACGGGTTCGTGTACTGCGTAGGGTATGGGTTAGGGTTAGGGTTAGGGTTAGTGTTAGGGTTAGGGCTCGGTTTAGGGTACGGTTTAGGATTAGAGTACGTGTTAGTGTTAGGGTAGGGGTTAGGGTTAGGGTACGCTTTAGGGTAAGGGTAGTTATTAAACCTATCCCACGCTCTAGATACCCCTTAGCACGTAAAGAAATATTGTTTGGGGGTCCAGCCTTGGAGAAGAGTTTAGACACTAGGATAAGATAAGGAACACACCCATTATAAAGAATTAACATTAGGATTCCCTTTTAACCTGTACCTTAAAAAACTAGTGCTTAGGAAAACTACTGCAGGCAGAAGCAGTCAAGGGTAGCTTACGGTTAGGGTTAGGGTTAGGGTACGGCTTAGGGTACGGGTTCGGGTATGGCGTAGGATATGGGTTAGGGTTAGGGGTAGTGCTGGGTTAGGGCTCGGTTTAGGGAACGGGTTAGTATTAGGTTACATGTTAGGGTTATGGTAGGGATTAGGGTTAGAGTACGCATTAGGTTTAGGGTAGGGGTTAGGGTTAGGGTACGCGTTAGAGTTAGGGTAGTTATTAAGCCTATCCCACTCTCTAGATACCCCTTAGCACGTAATGGAATATTATTTGGGGGTCCAGCCATGGAGAACAGTTTAGACATTAGGATAAGATAAGGAACACACCCATTATAAAGAAATCACATTAGGATTCACTTTTTAACCTGTTCCTTAAAACACTAGTGCTTAGGAAATCTATTGGAGGCAGAAGAAGTCAAGGGTAGCTTAGGGTTACTGTTAGGGTTAGGGTTAGGGTTAGGGTTAGGGTTAGGGATAGGGTACGGTTTAGGGTACGGCGTAGGGTATGGGTTAGATTTAGGGTTTGGGTTATTTTTAGGGTTAGGGCTCGGTTTAGGATACGGGTTAGGTGTAGGGTACGTGTTAGGGTTAGGGTAGGGGTTAGGCTTAGGGTACGCGTTAGGGTTAGGGTAGTTATTAAACCTATCCCACTCTCTAGATACCCCTTAGCACGTAAAGGAATATAATTTGGGGGTCCAGCAATGGAGAAGAGTTTAGACACTAGGATAAAATAAGGAACACACCCATTATAAAGAATACCCATTAGGATTCTCTTTTTAACCTGTTCCTTAAAACTCTAGTGCTTAGGAAATCTATTGGAGGCAGAAGCAGTCATGGGTAGCTTAGGGGTACGTTTAGGGTTAGGGTACGGTGTCGGGTACGGCATAGGGTATGCGTTAGGTTTAGGGTTAGGGTTAGTGTTAGGGTTAGGGCTCGGTTTAGGGAACGGGTTTGTATTAGGGTACTTCATAGGGTTAGGGTAGGGGTTAGCGTTAGAGTACGCGTTAGGTTTAGGGTAGGGTTTAGGGTTAGGTTACGCGTTAGGGTTAGGGTAGTTATTAAACCTATCGCAGTCTCTAGATACCCTTAGCACGTAAAGGAATATTATTTGGGGGTCCAGCCATGGAGAAGAGTTTAGACTGTAGGATAAGACAAGGAACACAGCCATTATAAAGAAATCACATTAGGATTCTCTTTTTAACTTGTTCCTTAAAACACTAGTGCTTAGGAAATCTATTGGAGGCAGAAGCAGTCATGGGTAGCTTAGGGTTAATGTTAGGGTTAGGGTACAGTTTAGGGTACGGTTTCAGGTACGGCATAGGGTATGGGTTAGATTCAGGGTTTGGGTTATTTTTAGGGTTAGGGCTCGGTTTAGGATACGGGTTAGGAGTAGGGTACGTGTTAGGGTTAGGGTAGGGGTTAGGGTTAGGGTACGCGTTAGGGTTAGGGTAGTTATTAAACCTATCCCACTCTCTAGATACCCCTTAGCACGTAATGGAATATTATTTGGGGGTCCAGCCATGGAGAACAGTTTAGACATTAGGATAAGATAAGGAACACACCCATTATAAAGAAATCACATTAGGATTCTCTTTTTAACCTGTTCCTTAAAACACTAGTGCTTAGGAAAACTATTGGAGGCAGAAGGAGTCAAGGGTAGCTTAGGGGTAGGTTTAGGGTTAGGGTACCGTTTCGCGTACGGTGTAGGGTATGCGTTAGGGTTAGGGTTAGGGTTAGTGTTAGGGTTAGGGCTCGGTTTAGGGTACGGGTTAGGATTAGCGTACGTGTTAGGGTTAGGGTAGGGGTAAGGGTTAGGGTACGGATTAGGGTTAGGGTAGTTATTAAACCTATGCCACTCTCTAGATACCCCTTAGCACGTAATGGAATATTATTTGGGGGTCCAGCCATGGAGAACAGTTTAGACATTAGGATAAGATAAGGAACACACCCATTATAAAGAAATCACATTAGGATTCTCTTTTTAACCTGTTCCTTAAAACACTAGTGCTTAGGAAATCTATTGGAGGCAGAAGCAGTCAAGGGCAGCTTAGGGTTACTGTTAGGGTTAGGGTTAGGTTTAGGGTAAGGGTTAGGGTACGGTTTAGGGTACGGGTTCGGATACGGCGTAGGGTATGGGTTAGATTTAGGGTTTGGGTTATTTTTAGGGTTAGGCCTCGGCTTAGGATAAGGGTTAGGAATAGGGTACGTGTTAGGGTTAGGGTAGGGGTTACGCTTAGGGTACGCGTTAGGGTTAGGGTAGTTATTAAACCTATCCCACTCTCTAGATACACCTTAGCACGTAAAGGAATATAATTTGGGTGTCCAGCAATGGAGAAGAGTTTAGACACTAGGATAAGATAAGGAACACACCCATTATAAAGAAATCACATTAGGATTCTGTTTTTAACGTGTTCCTTAAAACACTAGTGCTTAGGAAATCTATTGGAGGCAGAAGCAGTCAAGCGTAGCTTAGGCGTAGGGTTAGGGTTAGGGTTAGGGTTAGGTTTAGGGTTAGGTTACGGCTTAGTTAACGGGTTCGGGTACGGGTTCGTGTACTGCGTAGGGTATGGGTTAGGGTTAGGGTTAGGGTTAGTGTTAGGGTTAGGGCTCGGTTTAGGGTACGGGTTAGGATTAAGGTACGTGTTAGTGTTAGGGTAGGGGTTAGGGTTAGGGTACGCGTTAGTGTAAGGGTAGTTATTAAACCTATCCTATGCTCTAGATACCCCTTAGCACGTAGAGAAATATTATTTGGGGGTCCAGCCATGGAGAAGAGTTTAGACACTAGGATAAAATAAGGAACACACCCATTATAAAGAAATCACATTAGGATTCTCTTTTTATCCTGTTCCTTAACACACTGGTGCTTCGGAAATCTATTGGAGGCAGAAGCAGTGAAGCGTAGCATAGGGTTAGGGTTAGGGTTAGGGTTTGGGTACGGCTTAGGGTACGGGTTCAGGTACAGGTTTGGGTACGGCGTAGGGTATGGGTTTGGGTTAGGGTTAGGGTTAGGGCTCGGTTTAGGGTACGGGTTAGGATTAGGGTACGTGTTAGTGTTAGTGTAGGGGTTAGGGTTAGGGTACGCGTTAGGGTAAGGGTAGTTATTAAACCTATCCCACGCTCTAGATACCCCTTATCACGTAAAGAAATATTGTTTGGGGGTCCAGCCTTGGAGAAGAGTTTAGACACTAGGATAAGATAAGGAACACACCCATTATAAAGAATTAACATTAGGATTCCCTTTTAACCTGTACCTTAAAAAACTAGTGCTTAGGAAATCTACTGCAGGCAGAAGCAGTCAAGGGTAGCTTACGGTTAGTGTTAGGGTTAGGGTACGGCTTAGGGTACGGGTTCGGGTACGGGTTCGGGTATGGCGTAGGGTATGGGTTAGGGTTAGGGGTAGTGCTGGGTTAGGGCTCGGTTTAGGGAACGGGTTAGTATTAGGTTACATGTTAGGGTTATGGTAGGGATTAGGGTTATAGTACGCATTAGGTTTAGGGTAGGGATTAGGGTTAGGGTACGCGTTAGAGTTAGGGTAGTTATTAAGCCGATCCCAATCTCTAGATACCCCTTAGCACGTAAAGGAATATTATTTGGGGGTCCAGCCATGGAGAAGGGTTTAGACACTAGGATAAGATAAGGAACACACCCATTATAAAGAAATCACATTAGGATTCTCTTTTTAACCTGTTCCTTAAAACACTAGTGCTTAGGAAATCTATTGGAGGTAGAAGCAGTGAAGGGTAGCTTAGGGTTGGGGTTAGGGTTAGCGTTAGGGTACGGCTTAGGGTACGGGTTTGGGTAAGGGTTCGGGTACAGCGTAGGGTATGGGTTAGGGTAAGGGTTAGGGTTAGGGTTAGTGTTAGGGTTAGGGCTCGTTTTAGGGTACGGGTTAGGATTAGGATACGAGTTAGGGTTAGGGTAGTTATTAAACTTATCCCACTCTCTAGATAGCCCTTAGCACGTAATGGAATATTATTTGGGGGTCCAGCCATGGAGATGAGTTTAGACATTAGGATAAGATAAGGAACACACCCATTATAAAGAAATCACATTAGGATTCTCTTTTTAACCTCTTCCTTAAAACACTAGTGCTTAGGAAATCTATTGCAGGCAGAAGCAGTCATGGGTAGCTTAAGGTTAATGTTAGGGTTAGGATTAGGTTTAGGGTACGGTTTAGGGTACGGTTTCGGGTACGGCGTATGGTATGGCTTAGATTTAGGGTTTGGGTTATTTTTAGGGTTAGGGCTCGGTTTAGGATACAGGTTAGGAGTAGGGTACGTGTTAGGGTGAGGGTAGGGGTTAGGGTTAGGTTACGGATTAGGGTTAGGGTAGTTATTAAACCTATCCCACTCTCTAGATACCCCTTAGCACGTAATGGAATATTATTTGGGGGTCCAGCCATGGAGAACAGTTTAGACATTAGGATAAGATAAGGAACACACCCATTATAAAGAAATCACATTAGGATTCTCTTTTTAACCTGTTCCTTAAAACACTAGTGCTTAGGAAAACTATTGGAGGCAGAAGCAGTCAAGGGTAGCTTAGGGGTAGGTTTAGGGTTAGGGTACGGTTTCGGGTACGGCGTAGGGTATGCGTTAGGTTTAGGGTTAGGGTTAGTGTTAGGGTTAGGGCTCGGTTTAGGGTACGGGTTAGGATTAGCGTACGTGTTAGGGTTAGGGTAGGGGTAAGGGTTAGGGTACGGATTAGGGTTAGGGTAGTTATTAAACCTATCCCACTCTCTAGATACCCCTTAGCAAGTACTGGAATATTATTTGGGGGTCCAGCCATGGAGAACAGTTTAGACATTAGGATAAGATATGGAACACACCCATTATAAAGAAATCACATTAGGATTCACTTTTTAACCTGTTCCTTAAAACACTAGTGCTTAGGAAATCTATTGGAGGCAGAAAAAGTCAAGGGGAGCTTAGGGTTACTGTTAGGGTTAGGGTTAGGTTTAGGGTTAGGTTTAGGGTACGGTTTAGGGTACGGGTTCGGGTACGGCGTAGGGTATGGGTTAGATTTAGGGTTTGGGTTATTTTTAGGGTTAGGGCTCGGTTTAGGATACGGGTTAGGTGTAGGGTACGAGTTAGGGTTAGGGTAGGGGTTAGGCTTAGGGTACGCGTTAGGGTTAGGGTAGTTATTAAACCTATCCCACTCTCTAGATACCCCTTAGCACGTAAAGGAATATAATTTGGGGGTCCAGCAATGGAGAAGAGTTTAGACACTTCGATAAAATAAGGAACACACCCATTATAAACAAATCACATTAGGATTCTCTTTTTAACCTGTTCCTTAAAACTCTAGTGCTTAAGAAATCTATTGGAGGCAGGAGCAGTCATGGGTAGCTTAGGGGTAGGTTTAGGGTTAGGGTACAGTGTCGGGTACGGCGTACGGTATGCGTTAGGTTTAGGGTTAGGGTTAGTGTTAGGGTTAGGGCTCGGTTTAGGGGACGGGTTAGTATTAGGGTACTTGATAGGGTTAGGGTAGTGGTTAGGGTTAGAGTACGCGTTAGGTTTAGGGTAGGGTTTAGGGTTAGGGTACGCGTTAGGGTTAGGGTAGTTATTAAACCTATCCCAGTCTCTAGATACCCTTAGCACGTAAAGGAATATTATTTGGGGCTCCAGCCATGGAGAAGAGTTTAGACTCTAGGATAAGATAAGGAACACAGCCATTATAAAGAAATCACATTAGGATTATCTTTTTAACCTGTTCCTTAAAACACTACTGCTTAGGAAATCTATTGGAGGCAGAAGCAGTCAAGGGTAGCTTAGGGTTAGGGTTAGGGTTAGGGTTAGGGTTAGGGTACGGTTTAGGGTATGGTTTCGGGTACGGCGTAGGGTATGGGTTAGATTTAGGGTTTGGGTTATTTTTAGGGTTAGGGCTCGGTTTAGGATAAGGGTTAGGAGTAGGGTACGTTTTAGGGTTAGGGTAGGGGTTAGGCTTAGGGTACGCGTTAGGGTTAGGGTAGTTATTAAACCTATCCCACTCTCTAGATCCCCCTTAGCACGTAAAAGAATATAATTTGGGGGTCCAGCAATGGAGAAGAGTTTAGACACTAGGATAAAATAAGGAACACACCCATTATAAAGAAATCCCATTAGGATTCTCTTTTTAAACTGTTCCTTAAAACACTAGTGCTTAGGAAAACTATTGGAGGCAGAAGGAGTCAAGGGTAGCTTAGGGGTAGGTATAGGGTTAGGGTACGGTTTCGGGTACGGCGTAGGGTATGCGTTAGGGTTAGTGTTAGGGTTAGTGTTAGGGTTAGGGCTCGGTTTAGGGTACGGGTTAGGATTAGCGTACGTGTTAGGGTTAGGGTAGGGGTAAGGGTTAGGGTACGGATTAGGGTTAGGGTAGTTATTAAACCTATCCCACTCTCTAGATACCCCTTAGCACGTAATGGAATATTATTTGGGGGTCCAGCCATGGAGAACAGTTTAGACATTAGGATAAGATAAGGAAAACACCCATTATAAAGAAATCACATTAGGATTCTCTTTTTAACCTGTTCCTTAAAACACTAGTGCTTAGGAAATCTATTGGAGGCAGAAGCAGTCAAGGGTAGCTTAGGGTTACTGTTAGGGTTCGGGTTAGGGTTAGGGTAAGGGTTAGGGTACGGTTTAGGGTACGGGTTCGGGTACGGCGTAGGGTATGGGTTAGATTTAGGGTTTGGGTTATTTTTAGGGTTAAGCCTTGGTTTAGGATACGGGTTAGGAGTAGGGTACGTGTTAGGGTTAGGGTAGGGGTTAGGCTTAGGGTACGCATTAGGGTTAGGGTAGTTATTAAACCTATCCCACTCTCTAGATCCCCCTTAGCACGTAAAGGAATATAATTTGGGGGTCCAGCAATGGAGAAGAGTTTAGACACTAGGATAAGATAAGGAACACACCCATTATAAAGAAATCACATTAGGATTCTGTTTTTAACCTGTTCCTTAAAACACTAGTGCTTAGGAAATCTATTGGAGGCAGAAGCAGTCAAGGGTAGCTTAGGGGTAGGGTTAGGGTTAGGGTTAGGGTTAGGGTTAGGGTTAGGGTACGGCTTAGTTAACGGGTTCGGGTACGGGTTCGTGTACTGCGTAGGGTATGGGTTAGGGTTAGGGTTAGGGTTAGTGTTAGGGTTAGGGCTCGGTTTAGGGTACGGGTTAGGATTAGTGTACGTGTTAGTGTTAGGGTAGGGGTTAGGGTTAGGGTACGCGTTAGGGTAAGGGTAGTTATTAAACCTATCCCACGCTCTAGATACCCCTTAGCACGTAAAGAATGATTATTTGGGGGTCCAGCCATGGAGAAGAGTTTAGACACTAGGATAAGATAAGGAACACACCCATTATAAAGAAATCACATTAGGATTCTCTTTTTAACCTGTTCCTTAACACACTAGTGCTTAGGAAATCTATTGGAGGCAGAAGCAGTGAAGCGTAGCATAGGGTTAGGGTTAGGGTTAGGGTTTGGGTACGGCTTAGGGTACGTACGGGTTCGGGTACAGGTTTGGGTATGGCGTAGGGTATGGGTTTGGGTTAGGGTTAGGGCTCGGTTTAGGGTACGGGTTAGGATTACGGTACGTGTTAGGGTTAGGGTAGGGGTTAGGGTTAGGTTACGCATTAGGGTTAGGGTAGGGGTTAGTGTTAGGTTACGCGTTAGGGTTAGGATAGTTATTAAACGTATCCCACTCTCTAGATACCCCGTAGCAAGTAAAGGAATATTATTTGGGGGTCCAGCCATGGAGAAGAATTTGGACACTAGGATAAGATAAAGAACACACCCATAATAAAGAAATCACATTAGGATTCTCTTTTTAACCTGTTCCTTAAAACACTAGTGCTTAGGAAATCTATTGGAGGCAGAACCAGTCAAGGGCAACTTAGTGTTAGTGTTCGGGTTAGGGTTAGGGTTAGGTTTTGGTTTAGGGTACGAGTTCGGGTACGTGTTCGGGTACGGCGTAGGGTATGGGTTAGATTTAGGGGTTGGGTTACTGTTAGGGTTAGGGCTCGGTTTAGGATACGGGATAGGAGTAGTTTACGTGTTAGGGTTAGGGTAGGTTTTAGGGTTAGGGTACGCGTTAGGGTTAGGGTAGTTATTAAACCTATCCCACTCTCTAGCTACCCCTTAGCACGTAAAGGAATATTATTTGGGGGTCCAACCATGGAGAAGAATTTGGACACTAGGATAAGATAAGGAACACACCCATTATAAAGAAATCACTTTAGGATTCTCTTTTTAACCTGTTCCTTAAAACACTAGTTCTTAGGAAATCTATAGGAGGCTGAAGTAGTCAAGGGTAGCATAGGGTAGGGTTAGGGTTAGGGTTAGGGTTAGGGTACGGCTTAGGTTACGGGTTCGGGTACGGGTTCGGGTACGGCGTAGGGTATGGGTTAGGGTTAGGGTTAGGGTTAGTGTTAGGGTTAGTGCTCGGTTTAGGGTACGGGTTAGGATTAGGGTATGTGTTAGGGTTAGGGTAGGGGTTAGGATTAGGGTACGGATTAGGGTTGGGGTAGTTATTAAACCTATCCCACTGTCTAGATACCCCTTAGCACGTAAAGGAATATTATTTGGGGGTCCAGCCATGGAGAAGAGTTTAGACACTAGGATAAGATAAGGAACACACCCAATATAAAGAAATCACATTAGGATTCTCTTTTTAACCTGTACCTTAAAACACTAGTGCTTAGGAAATCTACTGGAGGCAGAAGCAGTCAAGGGTAGCTTACGGTTAGGGTTAGGTTTAGGGTTAGGGATAGGGTTACGGTTAGGTTACGGCTTAGGGTACGGGTTCGGGTACGGGTTCGGGTACGGCGTAGGGTATGGGTTAGGGTTAGGATTAGTGCTAGGGTTAGGGCTCGGTTTAGGGTACGGGTTAGTATTAAGGTACGTGTTAGTGTTAGGGTAGGGGTTAGGGTTAGGGTACGCGTTTGGGTAAGGGTAGTTATTAAACCTATCCCACGCTCTAGATACCCCTTAGTACGTAAAGAAAGATTATTTGGGGGTCCAGCCATGGAGAAGAGTTTAGACACTAGGATAAAATAAGGAACACACCCATTATAAAGAAATCACATTAGGATTCTCTTTTTAACCTGTTCCTTAAAACACTAGTGCTTAGGAAAATATTGGAGGCAGAAGCAGTCAAGTGTAGCTTAGGGGTAGGTTTAGGGTTAGGGTACGGTTTCGGGTACGGCGTAGGGTATGCGTTAGGGTTAGGGTTAGGGTTATGGTTAGTGTTATGGTTAGGGCTCGGTTTAGGGTACGGGTTAGGATTAGCGTACGTTTTAGGGTTAGGGTTAGGGTTAGGGTTAGGGTACGGATTAGGGTTAGGGTAGTTATTAAACCTATCCCACTCTCTAGATACCCCTTAGCACGTAATGGAATATTATTTGGTGGTCCAGCCATGGAGAACAGTTTAGACATTAGGATAAGATAAGGAACACACCCATTATAAAGAAATCACATTAGGATTCACTTTTTAACCTGTTCCTTAAAACACTAGTGCTTAGGAAATCTATTGGAGGCAGAAGAAGTCAAGGGTAGCTTAGGGTTACTGTTAGGGTTAGGGTTAGGGTTAGGGTTAGGGTTAGGGTTAGGGATAGGGTACGGTTTAGGGTACGGCGTAGGGTATGGGTTAGATTTAGGGTTTGGGTTATTTTTACGGTTAGGGCTCGGTTTAGGGTACGGGTTAGGTGTAGGGTACGTGTTAGGGTTAGGGTAGGGGTTAGGCTTAGGGTACGCGTTAGGGTTAGGGTAGTTATTACACCTATCCCACTCTCTAGATACCCCTTAGCACATAAAGGAATATAATTTGGGGGTCCAGCAATGGAGAAGAGTTTAGACACTAGGATAAAATAAGGAACACACCCATTATAAAGAATACACATTAGGATTCTCTTTTTAACCTGTTCCTTAAAACTCTAGTGCTTAGGAAATCTATTGGAGGCAGAAGCAGTCATGGGTAGCTTAGGGGTACGTTTAGGGTTAGGGTACGGTGTCGGGTACGGCATAGGGTATGCGTTAGGTTTAGGGTTAGGGTTAGTGTTAGGGTTAGGGCTCGGTTTAGGGAACGGGTTTGTATTAGGGTACTTCATAGGGTTAGGGTAGGGGTTAGGGTTAGAGTACGTGTTAGGTTTAGGGTAGGGTTTTGGGTTAGGGTACGCGTTAGGGTTAGGGTAGTTATTAAACCTATCCCAGTCTCTAGATACCCTTAGCACGTAAAGTAATATAATTTGGGGGTCCAGCAATGGAGAAGAGTTTAGACACTAGGATAAGATAAGGAACACACCCATTATAAAGAAATCACATTAGGATTCTGTTTTTAACGTGTTCCTTAAAACACTAGTGCTTAGGAAATCTATTGGAGGCAGAAGCAGTCAAGCGTAGCTTAGGGGTAGGGTTAGGGTTAGGGTTAGGGTTAGGTTTAGGGTTAGGGTACGGCTTAGTTAACGGGTTCGGGTACGGGTTCGTGTACTGCGTAGGGTATGGGTTAGGGTTAGGGTTAGTGTTAGGGTTAGGGCTCGGTTTAGGGTACGGGTTAGGATTAAGGTACGTGTTAGTGTTAGGGTAGGGGTTAGGGTTAGGTTACGCGTTAGGGTAAGGGTAGTTATTAAACCTATCCTACGCTCTAGATACCCCTTAGCACGTAAAGAAATATTATTTGGGGGTCCAGCCATGGAGAAGAGTTTAGACACTAGGATAAAATAAGGAACACACCCATTATAAAGAAATCACATTAGGATTCTCTTTTTATCCTGTTCCTTAACACACTGGTGCTTCGGAAATCTATTGGAGGCAGGAGCAGTGAAGCGTAGCATAGGGTTAGGGTTAGGGTTAGGGTTTGGGTACGGCTTAGGGTACGGGTTCGGGTACAGGTTTGGGTACGGCGTAGGGTATGGGTTTGGGTTAGGTTTAGGGTTAGGGTTAGGGCTCGGTTTAGGGTACGGGTTAGGATTAGGGTAGGTGTTAGGGTTAGTGTTTGGTTTAGGGTTAGGTTACGGCTTAGTGTACGGGTTCGGGTACGGGTTCGTGTACTGCGTAGGGTATGGGTTAGGGTTAGGGTTAGGGTTAGTGTTAGGGTTAGGGCTCGGTTTAGGGTACGGTTTAGGATTAGAGTACGTGTTACTGTTAGGGTAGGGGTTAGGGTTAGGGTACGCGTTAGGGTAAGGGTAGTTATTAAACCTATCCCACGCTCTAGATACCCCTTAGCACGTAAAGAAATATTGTTTGGGGGTCCAGCCTTGGAGAAGAGTTTAGACACTAGGATAAGATAAGGAACACACCCATTATAAAGAATTAACATTAGGATTCCCTTTTAACCTGTACCTTAAAAAACTAGTGCTTAGGAAAACTACTGCAGGCAGAAGCAGTCAAGGGTAGCTTACGGTTAGGGTTAGGGTTAGGGTACGGCTTAGGGTACGGGTTCGGGTATGGCGTAGGATATGGGTTAGGGTTAGGGGTAGTGCTGGGTTAGGGCTCGGTTTAGGGAACGGGTTAGTATTAGGTTACATGTTAGGGTTATGGTAGGGATTAGGGTTAGAGTACGCATTAGGTTTATGGTAGGGGTTAGGGTTAGGGTACGCGTTAGAGTTAGGGTAGTTATTAAGCCTATCCCACTCTCTAGATACCCCTTAGCACGTAATGGAATATTATTTGGGGGTCCAGCCATGGAGAACAGTTTAGACATTAGGATAAGATAAGGAACACACCCATTATAAAGAAATCACATTAGGATTCACTTTTTAACCTGTTCCTTAAAACACTAGTGCTTAGGAAATCTATTGGAGGCAGAAGAAGTCAAGGGTAGCTTAGGGGTACTGTTAGGGTTAGGGTTAGGGTTAGGGATAGGGTACGGTTTAGGGTACGGCGTAGGGTATGGGTTAGATTTAGGGTTTGGGTTATTTTTAGGGTTAGGGCTCGGTTTAGGATACGGGTTAGGTGTAGGGTACGTGTTAGGGTTAGGGTAGGGGTTAGGCTTAGGGTACGCGTTAGGGTTAGGGTAGTTATTAAACCTATCCCACTCTCTAGATACCCCTTAGCACGTAAAGGAATATAATTTGGGGGTCCAGCAATGGAGAAGAGTTTAGACACTAGGATAAAATAAGGAACACACCCATTATAAAGAATACACATTAGGATTCTCTTTTTAACCTGTTCCTTAAAACTCTAGTGCTTAGGAAATCTATTGGAGGCAGAAGCAGTCATGGGTAGCTTAGGGGTACGTTTAGGGTTAGGGTACGGTGTCGGGTACGGCATAGGGTATGCGTTAGGTTTAGGGTTAGGGTTAGTGTTAGGGTTAGGGCTCGGTTTAGGGAACGGGTTTGTATTAGGGTACTTCATAGGGTTAGGGTAGGGGTTAGGGTTAGAGTACGCGTTAGGTTTAGGGTAGGGTTTAGGGTTAGGGTACGCGTTAGGGTTAGGGTAGTTATTAAACCTATCGCAGTCTCTAGATACCCTTAGCACGTAAAGGAATATTATTTGGGGGTCCAGCCATGGAGAAGAGTTTAGACTGTAGGATAAGACAAGGAACACAGCCATTATAAAGAAATCACATTAGCATTCTCTTTTTAACCTGTTCCTTAAAACACTAGTGCTTAGGAAATCTATTGGAGGCAGAAGCAGTCATGGGTAGCTTAGGGTTAATGTTAGGGTTAGGGTACAGTTTAGGGTACGATTTCAGGTACGGCATAGGGTATGGGTTAGATTTAGGGTTTGGGTTATTTTTAGGGTTAGGGCTCGGTTTAGGATACGGGTTAGGAGTAGGGTACGTGTTAGGGTTAGGGTAGGGGTTAGGCTTAGGGTATGCGTTAGGGTTAGGGTAGTTATTAAACCTATCCCACACTGTAGATCCCCCTTAGCACGTAAAGGAATATAATTTGGGGGTCCAGCAATGGAGAAGAGTTTAGACACTAGGATAAAATAAGGAACACACCCATTATAAAGAAATCACACTAGGATTCTCTTTTTAACCTGTTCCTTAAAACACTAGTGCTTAGGAAATCTATTGGAGGTAGAAGCAGTGAAGGGTAGCTTAGGGTTAGGGTTAGGGTTAGGGTTAGGGTACGGTTTAGGGTATGGTTTTGGGTATGGCGTAGGGTATGGGTTAGATTTAGGGTTTGGGTTATTTTTAGGGTTAGGGCTCGGTTTAGGATACGGGTTAGGAGTAGGGTACGTGTTAGGGTTAGGGTAGGGGTTAGGCTTAGGGTACGCGTTAGGGTTAGGGTAGTTATTAAACCTATCCCACTC
This sequence comes from Eschrichtius robustus, assembly GCF_028021215.1. Lineage (NCBI taxonomy): Eukaryota > Metazoa > Chordata > Mammalia > Artiodactyla > Eschrichtiidae > Eschrichtius > Eschrichtius robustus. The sequence goes on along the minus strand of NC_090827.1, from coordinate 23,018,113 downwards.
TCTAGATACACCTTAGCACGTAAAAGAATATAATTTGCGGGTCCAGCAATGGAGAAGAGTTTAGACACTAGGATAAAATAAGGAACACACCCATTATAAAGAAATCACATTAGGATTCTCTTTTTAACCTGTTCCTTAAAACACTAGTGCTTAGGAAAACTATTGGAGGCAGAAGGAGTCAAGGGTAGCTTAGGGGTAGGTTTAGGGTTAGGGTACCGTTTCGGGTACGGTGTGGGGTATGCGTTAGGGTTAGGGTTAGGGTTAGTGTTAGGGTTAGGGCTCGGTTTAGGGTACGGGTTAGGATTAGCGTACGTGTTAGGGTTAGGGTAGGGGTAAGGGTTAGGGTACGGATTAGGGTTAGGGTAGTTATTAAACCTATCCCACTCTCTAGATACCCCTTAGCACGTAATGGAATATTATTTGGGGGTCCAGCCATGGAGAACAGTTTAGACATTAGGATAAGATAAGGAACACAACCATTATAAAGAAATCACATTAGGATTCTCTTTTTAACCTGTTCCTTAAAACACTAGTGCTTAGGAAATCTATTGGAGGCAGAAGCAGTCAAGGGCAGCTTAGGGTTACTGTTAGGGTTAGGGTTAGGTTTAGGGTAAGGGTTAGGGTACGGTTTAGGGCACGGGTTCGGATACGGCGTAGGGTATGGGTTAGATTTAGGGTTTGGGTTATTTTTAGGGTTAGGCCTCGGCTTAGGATAAGGGTTAGGAGTAGGGTACGTGTTAGGGTTAGGGTAGGGGTTACGCTTAGGGTACGCGTTAGGGTTAGGGTAGTTATTAAACCTATCCCACTCTCTAGATACACCTTAGCACGTAAAGGAATATAATTTGGGTGTCCAGCAATGGAGAAGAGTTTAGACACTAGGATAAGATAAGGAACACACCCATTATAAAGAAATCACATTAGGATTCTGTTTTTAACGTGTTCCTTAAAACACTAGTGCTTAGGAAATCTATTGGAGGCAGAAGCAGTCAAGGGTAGCTTAGGGGTAGGGTTAGGGTTAGGGTTAGGGTTAGGTTTAGGGTTAGGGTACGGCTTAGTTAACGGGTTCGGGTACGGGTTCGTGTACTGCGTAGGGTATGGGTTAGGGTTAGGGTTAGGGTTAGTGTTAGGGTTAGGGCTCGGTTTAGGGTACGGGTTAGGATTAAGGTACGTGTTAGTGTTAGGGTAGGGGTTAGGGTTAGGGTACGCGTTAGGGTAAGGGTAGTTATTAAACCTATGCTATGCTCTAGATACCCCTTAGCACGTAGAGAAATATTATTTGGGGGTCCAGCCATGGAGAAGAGTTTAGACACTAGGATAAAATAAGGAACACACACATTATAAAGAAATCACATTAGGATTCTCTTTTTATCCTGTTCCTTAACACACTGGTGCTTCGGAAATCTATTGGAGGCAGAAGCAGTGAAGCGTAGCATAGGGTTAGGTTTAGGGTTAGGGTTTGGGTACGGCTTAGGGTACGGGTTCAGGTACAGGTTTGGGTACGGCGTAGGGTATGGGTTTGGGTTAGGGTTAGGGTTAGGGCTCGGTTTAGGGTACGGGTTAGGATTAGGGTACGTGTTAGTGTTAGGGTAGGGGTTAGGGTTAGGGTACGCGTTAGGGTAAGGGTAGTTATTAAACCTAACCCACGCTCTAGATACCCCTTATCACGTAAAGAAATATTGTTTGGGGGTCCAGCCTTGGAGAAGAGTTTAGACACTAGGATAAGATAAGGAACACACCCATTATAAAGAATTAACATTAGGATTCCCTTTTAACCTGTACCTTAAAAAATTAGTGCTTAGGAAATCTACTGCAGGCAGAAGCAGTCAAGGGTAGCTTACGGTTAGGGTTAGGGTTAGGGTACGGCTTAGGGTACGGGTTCGGGTACGGGTTCGGGTATGGCGTAGGGTATGGGTTAGGGTTAGGGGTAGTGCTGGGTTAGGGCTCGGTTTAGGGAACGGGTTAGTATTAGGGTACATGTTAGGGTTATGGTAGGGATTAGGGTTATAGTACGCATTAGGTTTAGGGTAGGGATTAGGGTTAGGGTACGCGTTAGAGTTAGGGTAGTTGTTAAGCCGATCCCAATCTCTAGATACCCCTTAGCACGTAAAGGAATATTATTTGGGGGTCCAGCCATGGAGAAGGGTTTAGACACTAGGATAAGATAAGGAACACACCCATTATAAAGAAATCACATTAGGATTCTATTTTTAACCTGTTCCTTAAAACACTAGTGCTTAGGAAATCTATTGGAGGTAGAAGCAGTGAAGGGTAGCTTAGGGTTGGGGTTAGGGTTAGCGTTAGGGTACGGCTTAGGGTACGGGTTTGGGTAAGGGTTCGGGTACAGCGTAGGGTATGGGTTAGGGTAAGGGTTAGGGTTAGGGTTAGTGTTAGGGTTAGGGCTCGTTTTAGGGTACGGGTTAGGATTAGGATACGAGTTAGGGTTAGGGTAGTTATTAAACTTATCCCACTCTCTAGATAGCCCTTAGCACGTAATGGAATATTATTTGGGGGTCCAGCCATGGAGATGAGTTTAGACATTAGGATAAGATAAGGAACACACCCATTATAAAGAAATCACATTAGGATTCTCTTTCTAACCTCTTCCTTAAAACACTAGTGCTTAGGAAATCTATTGCAGGCAGAAGCAGTCATGGGTAGCTTAAGGTTAATGTTAGGGTTAGGATTAGGGTTAGGGTACGGTTTAGGGTACGGTTTCGGGTACGGCGTATGGTATGGGTTAGATTTAGGGTTTGGGTTATTTTTAGGGTTAGGGCTCGGTTTAGGATACAGGTTAGGAGTAGGGTACGTGTTAGGGTTAGGGTAGGGGTAAGGGTTAGGTTACGGATTAGGGTTAGGGTAGTTATTAAACCTATCCCACTCTCTAGATACCCCTTAGCACGTAGTGGAATATTATTTGGGGGTCCAGCCATGGAGAACAGTTTAGACATTAGGATAAGATAAGGAACACACCCATTATAAAGAAATCACATTAGGATTCTCTTTTTAACCTGTTCCTTAAAACACTAGTGCTTAGGAAAACTATTGGAGGCAGAAGCAGTCAAGGGTAGCTTAGGGGTAGGTTTAGGGTTAGGGTACGGTTTAGGGTACGGTTTCGGGTACGGCGTAGGGTATGCGTTAGGTTTAGGGTTAGGGTTAGTGTTAGGGTTAGGGCTCTGTTTAGGGTACGGGTTAGGATTAGCGTACGTGTTAGGGTTAGGGTAGGGGTAAGGGTTAGGGTACGGATTAGGGTTAGGGTAGTTATTAAACCTATCCCACTTTCTAGATACCCCTTAGCACGTAATGGAATATTATTTGGGGGTCCAGCCATGGAGAACAGTTTAGACATTAGGATAAGATATGGAACACACCCATTATAAAGAAATCACATTAGGATTCACTTTTTAACCTGTTCCTTAAAACACTAGTGCTTAGGAAATCTATTGGAGGCAGAAAAAGTCAAGGGGAGCTTAGGGTTACTGTTAGGGTTAGGGTTAGGGTTAGGGTTAGGTTTAGGGTACGGTTTAGGGTACGGGTTCGGGTACGGCGTAGGGTATGGGTTAGATTTAGGGTTTGGGTTATTTTTAGGGTTAGGGCTCGGTTTAGGATACGGGTTAGGTGTAGGGTACGAGTTAGGGTAAGGGTAGGGGTTAGGCTTAGGGTACGCGTTAGGGTTAGGGTAGTTATTAAACCTATCCCACTCTCTAGATACCCCTTAGCACGTAAAGGAATATAATTTGGGGGTCCAGCAATGGAGAAGAGTTTAGACACTTCGATAAAATAAGGAACACACCCATTATAAACAAATCACATTAGGATTCTCTTTTTAACCTGTTCCTTAAAACTCTAGTGCTTAGGAAATCTATTGGAGGCAGAAGCAGTCATGGGTAGCTTAGGGGTAGGTTTAGGGTTAGGGTACAGTGTCGGGTACGGCGTACGGTATGCGTTAGTTTTAGGGTTAGGGTTAGTGTTAGGGTTAGGGCTCGGTTTAGGGGACGGGTTAGTATTAGGGTACTTGATAGGGTTAGGGTAGTGGTTAGGGTTAGAGTACGCGTTAGGTTTAGGGTAGGGTTTAGGGTTAGGGTACGCGTTAGGGTTAGGGTAGTTATTAAACCTATCCCAGTCTCTAGATACCCTTAGCACGTAAAGGAATATTATTTGGGGCTCCAGCCATGGAGAAGAGTTTAGACTCTAGGATAAGATAAGGAACACAGCCATTATAAAGTAATCACATTAGGATTATCTTTTTAACCTGTTCCTTAAAACACTAGTGCTTAGGAAATCTATTGGAGGCAGAAGCAGTCAAGGGTAGCTTAGGGTTAGGGTTAGGGTTAGGGTTAGGGTACGGTTTAGGGTACGGTTTCGGGTACGGCGTAGGGTATGGGTTAGATTTAGGGTTTGGGTTATTTTTAGGGTTAGGGCTCGGTTTAGGATACGGGTTAGGAGTAGGGTACGTTTTAGGGTTAGGGTAGGGGTTAGGCTTAGGGTACGCGTTAGGGTTAGGGTAGTTATTAAACCTATCCCACTCTCTAGATCCCCCTTAGCACGTAAAAGAATATAATTTGGGGGTCCAGCAATGGAGAAGAGTTTAGACACTAGGATAAAATAAGGAACACACCCATTATAAAGAAATCCCATTAGGATTCTATTTTTAAACTGTTTCTTAAAACACTAGTGCTTAGGAAAACTATTGGAGGCAGAAGGAGTCAAGGGTAGCTTAGGGGTAGGTATAGGGTTAGGGTACGGTTTCGGGTACGGCGTAGGGTATGCGTTAGGGTTAGGGTTAGGGTTAGTGTTAGGGTTAGGGCTCGGTTTAGGGTACGGGTTAGGATTAGCGTACGTGTTAGGGTTAGGGTAGGGGTAAGGGTTAGGGTACGGATTAGGGTTAGGGTAGTTATTAAACCTATCCCAGTCTCTAGATACCCCTTAGCACGTAATGGAATATTATTTGGGGGTCCAGCCATGGAGAACAGTTTAGACATTAGGATAAGATAAGGAACACACCCATTATAAAGAAATCACATTAGGATTCTCTTTTTAACCTGTTCCTTAAAACACTAGTGCTTAGGAAATCTATTGGAGGCAGAAGCAGTCAAGGGTAGCTTAGGGTTACTGTTAGGGTTAGGGTTAGGGTTAGGAGTAGGGTACGTGTTAGGGTTAGGGTAGGGGTTAGGCTTAGGGTACGCATTAGGGTTAGGGTAGTTATTAAACCTATCCCACTCTCTAGATCCCCCTTAGCACGTAAAGGAATATAATTTGGGGGTCCAGCAATGGAGAAGAGTTTAGACACTAGGATAAGATAAGGAACACACCCATTATAAAGAAATCACATTAGGATTCTATTTTTAACCTGTTCCTTAAAACACTAGTGCTTAGAAAATCTATTGGATGCAGAAGCAGTCAAGGGTAGCTTAGGGGTAGGGTTAGGGTTAGGGTTAGGGTTAGGGTTAGGGTTAGGGTTAGGGCTCGGTTTAGGGTACGGGTTAGGATTAGGGTACGTGTTAGTGTTAGGGTAGGGGTTAGGGTTAGGGTACGCGTTAGGGTAAGGGTAGTTATTAAACCTATCCCACGCTCTAGATACCCCTTAGCACGTAAAGAAATATTGTTTAGGGGTCCAGCCTTGGAGAAGAGTTTAGACACTAGGATAAGATAAGGAACACACCCATTATAAAGAATTAACATTAGGATTCCCTTTTAACCAGTACCTTAAAAAACTAGTGCTTAGGAAATCTACTGCAGGCAGAAGAAGTCAAGGGTAGCTTACGGTTAGGGTTAGGGTTAGGGTACGGCTTAGGGTACGGGTTCGGGTACGGGTTCGGGTATGGCGTAGGGTATGGGTTAGGGTTAGGGTTAGTGCTGGGTTAGGGCTCGGTTTAGGGAACGGGTTAGTATTAGGTTACATGTTAGGGTTATGGTAGGGATTAGGGTTAGAGTACGCATTAGGTTTAGGGTAGGGATTAGGGTTAGGGTACGCGTTAGAGTTAGGGTAGTTATTAAGCCGATCCCAATCTCTAGATACCCCTTAGCACGTAAAGGAATATTATTTGGGGGTCCAGCCATGGAGAAGGGTTTAGACACTAGGATAAGATAAGGAACACACCCATTATAAAGAAATCACAATAGGATTCTCTTTTTAACCTGTTCCTTAAAACACTAGTGCTTAGGAAATCTATTGGAGGTAGAAGCAGTGAAGGGTAGCTTAGGGTTGGGGTTAGGGTTAGCGTTAGGGTACGGCTTAGGGTACGGGTTTGGGTAAGGGTTCGGGTACAGCGTAGGGTATGGGTTAGGGTAAGGGTTAGGGTTAGGGTTAGTGTTAGGGTTAGGGCTCGTTTTAGGGTACGGGTTAGGATTAGGATACGAGTTAGGGTTAGGGTAGTTATTAAACCTATCCCACTCTCTAGATAGCCCTTAGCACGTAATGGAATATTATTTAGGGGTCCAGCCATGGAGATGAGTTTAGACATTAGGATAAGATAAGGAACACACCCATTATAAAGAAATCACATTAGGATTCTCTTTTTAACCTGTTCCTTAAAACTCTAGTGCTTAGGAAATCTATTGGAGGCAGAAGCAGTCATGGGTAGCTTAGGGGTAGGTTTAGGGTTAGGGTACAGTGTCGGGTACGGTGTACGGTATGCGTTAGTTTTAGGGTTAGGGTTAGTGTTAGGGTTAGGGCTCGGTTTAGGGGACGGGTTAGTATTAGGGTACTTGATAGGGTTAGGGTAGTGGTTAGGGTTAGAGTACGCGTTAGGTTTAGGGTAGGGTTTAGGGTTAGGGTACGCGTTAGGGTTAGGGTAGTTATTAAACCTATCCCAGGCTCTAGATACCCTTAGCACGTAAAGGAATATTATTTGGGGCTCCAGCCATGGAGAAGAGTTTAGACTCTAGGATAAGATAAGGAACACAGCCATTATAAAGTAATCACATTAGGATTATCTTTTTAACCTGTTCCTTAAAACACTAGTGCTTAGGAAATCTATTGGAGGCAGAAGCAGTCAAGGGTAGCTTAGGGTTAGGGTTAGGGTTAGGGTTAGGGTTAGGGTACGGTTTAGGGTACGGTTTCGGGTACGGCGTAGGGTATGGGTTAGATTTAGGGTTTGGGTTATTTTTAGGGTTAGGGCTCGGTTTAGGATACGGGTTAGGAGTAGGGTACGTTTTAGGGTTAGGGTAGGGGTTAGGCTTAGGGTACGCGTTAGGGTTAGGGTAGTTATTAAACCTATCCCACTCTCTAGATCCCCCTTAGCACGTAAAAGAATATAATTTGGGGGTCCAGCAATGGAGAAGAGTTTAGACACTAGGATAAAATAAGGAACACACCCATTATAAAGAAATCCCATTAGGATTCTATTTTTAAACTGTTCCTTAAAACACTAGTGCTTAGGAAAACTATTGGAGGCAGAAGGAGTCAAGGGTAGCTTAGGGGTAGGTATAGGGTTAGGGTACGGTTTCGTGTACGGCGTAGGGTATGCGTTAGGGTTAGGGTTAGGGTTAGTGTTAGGGTTAGGGCTCGGTTTAGGGTACGGGTTAGGATTAGCGTACGTGTTAGGGTTAGGGTAGGGGTAAGGGTTAGGGTACGGATTAGGGTTAGGGTAGTTATTAAACCTATCCCACTCTCTAGATACCCCTTAGCACGTAATGGAATATTATTTGGGGGTCCAGCCATGGAGAACAGTTTAGACATTAGGATAAGATAAGGAACACACCCATTATAAAGAAATCACATTAGGATTCTCTTTTTAACCTGTTCCTTAAAACACTAGTGCTTAGGAAATCTATTGGAGGCAGAAGCAGTGAAGGGTAGCTTAGGGTTACTGTTAGGGTTAGGGTTAGGGTTAGGGTAAGGGTTAGGGTACGGTTTAGGGTACGGGTTCGGGTACGGCGTAGGGTATGGGTTAGATTTAGGGTTTGGGTTATTTTTAGGGTTAAGCCGCGGTTTAGGATACGGGTTAGGAGTAGGGTACGTGTTAGGGTTAGGGTAGGGGTTAGGCTTAGGGTACGCATTAGGGTTAGGGTAGTTATTAAACCTATCCCACTCTCTAGATCCCCCTTAGCACGTAAAGGAATATAATTTGGGGGTCCAGCAATGGAGAAGAGTTTAGACACTAGGATAAGATAAGGAACACACCCATTATAAAGAAATCACATTAGGATTCTGTTTTTAACCTGTTCCTTAAAACACTAGTGCTTAGGAAATCTATTGGAGGCAGAAGCAGTCAAGGGTAGCTTAGGGGTAGGGTTAGGGTTAGGGTTAGGGTTAGGGTTAGGGTTAGGGTTAGGGCTCGGTTTAGGGTACGGGTTAGGATTAGGGTACGTGTTAGTGTTAGGGTAGGGGTTAGGGTTAGGGTACGCGTTAGGGTAAGGGTAGTTATTAAACCTATCCCACGCTCTAGATACCCCTTAGCACGTAAAGAAATATTGTTTAGGGGTCCAGCCTTGGAGAAGAGTTTAGACACTAGGATAAGATAAGGAACACACCCATTATAAAGAATTAACATTAGGATTCCCTTTTAACCAGTACCTTAAAAAACTAGTGCTTAGGAAATCTACTGCAGGCAGAAGAAGTCAAGGGTAGCTTACGGTTAGGGTTAGGGTTAGGGTACGGCTTAGGGTACGGGTTCGGGTACGGGTTCGGGTATGGCGTAGGGTATGGGTTAGGGTTAGGGGTAGTGCTGGGTTAGGGCTCGGTTTAGGGAACGGGTTAGTATTAGGTTACATGTTAGGGTTATGGTAGTGATTAGGGTTAGAGTACGCATTAGGTTTAGGGTAGGGATTAGGGTTAGGGTACGCGTTAGAGTTAGGGTAGTTATTAAGCCGATCCCAATCTCTAGATACCCCTTAGCACGTAAAGGAATATTATTTGGGGGTCCAGCCATGGAGAAGGGTTTAGACACTAGGATAAGATAAGGAACACACCCATTATAAAGAAATCACAATAGGATTCTCTTTTTAACCTGTTCCTTAAAACACTAGTGCTTAGGAAATCTATTGGAGGTAGAAGCAGTGAAGGGTAGCTTAGGGTTGGGGTTAGGGTTAGCGTTAGGGTACGGCTTAGGGTACGGGTTTGGGTAAGGGTTCGGGTACAGCGTAGGGTATGGGTTAGGGTAAGGGTTAGGGTTAGGGTTAGTGTTAGGGTTAGGGCTCGTTTTAGGGTACGGGTTAGGATTAGGATACGAGTTAGGGTTAGGGTAGTTATTAAACCTATCCCACTCTCTAGATAGCCCTTAGCACGTAATGGAATATTATTTAGGGGTCCAGCCATGGAGATGAGTTTAGACATTAGGATAAGATAAGGAACACACCCATTATAAAGAAATCACATTAGGATTCTCTTTTTAACCTCTTCCTTAAAACACTAGTGCTTAGGAAATCTATTGCAGGCAGAAGCAGTCATGGGTAGCTTAAGGTTAATGTTAGGGTTAGGATTAGGGTTAGGGTACGGTTTAGGGTACGGTTTCGGGTACGGCGTAGGGTTTGGGTTAGATTTAGGGTTTGGGTTATTTTTAGGGTTAGGGCTCGGTTTAGGATACAGGTTAGGAGTAGGGTACGTGTTAGGGTTAGGGTAGGGGTAAGGGTTAGGGTACGGATTAGGGTTAGGGTAGTTATTACACCTATCCCACTCTCTAGATACCCCTTAGCACGTAATGGAATATTATTTGGCGGTCCAGCCATGGAGAACACTTTAGACATTAGGATAAGATAAGGAACACACCCATTATAAAGAAATCACATGAGGATTCTCTTTTTAACCTGTTCCTTAAAACACTAGTGCTTAGGAAAACTATTGGAGGCAGAAGCAGTCAAGGGTAGCTTAGGGGTAGGTTTAGGGTTAGGGTACGGTTTCGGGTACGGCGTAGGGTATGCGTTAAGTTTAGGGTTAGGGTTAGTGTTAGGGTTAGGGCTCGGTTTAGGGTACGGGTTAGGATTAGCGTACGTGTTAGGGTTAGGGTAGGGGTAAGGGTTAGGGTACGGATTAGGGTTAGGGTAGTTATTAAACCTATCCCACTCTCTAGATACCCCTTAGCACGTAATGGAATATTATTTGGGGTTCCAGCCATGGAGAACAGTTTAGACATTAGGATAAGATATGGAACACACCCATTATAAAGAAATCACATTAGGATTCACTTTTTAACCTGTTCCTTAAAACACTAGTGCTTAGGAAATCTATTGGAGGCAGAAAAAGTCAAGGGGAGCTTAGGGTTACTGTTAGGGTTAGGGTTAGGGTTAGGGTTAGGTATAGGGTACGGTTTAGGGTACGGGTTCGGGTACGGCATAGGGTATGGGTTAGATTTAGGGTTTGGGTTATTTTTAGGGTTAGGGCTCGGTTTAGGATACGGGTTAGGTGTAGGGTACGAGTTAGGTTTAGGGTAGGGGTTAGGCTTAGGGTACGCGTTAGGTTTAGGGTAGTTATTAAACCTATCCCACTCTCTAGATACCCCTTAGCACGGAAAGGAATATAATTTGGGGGTCCAGCAATGGAGAAGAGTTTAGACACTTCGATAAAATAAGGAACACACCCATTATAAACAAATCACATTAGGATTCTCTTTTTAACCTGTTCCTTAAAACTCTAGTGCTTAGGAAATCTATTGGAGGCAGAAGCAGTCATGGGTAGCTTAGGGGTAGGTTTAGGGTTAGGGTACAGTGTCGGGTACGGCGCACAGTATGCGTTAGTTTTAGGGTTAGGGTTAGTGTTAGGGTTAGGGCTCGGTTTAGGGGACGGGTTAGTATTAGGGTACTTGATAGGGTTAGGGTAGTGGTTAGGGTTAGAGTACGCATTAGGTTTAGGGTAGGGTTTAGGGTTAGGGTACGCGTTAGGGTTAGGGTAGTTATTAAACCTATCCCAGTCTCTAGATACCCTTAGCACGTAAAGGAATATTATTTGGGGCTCCAGCCATGGAGAAGAGTTTAGACTCTAGGATAAGATAAGGAACACAGCCATTATAAAGAAATCACATTAGGATTATCTTTTTAACCTGTTCCTTAAAACACTAGTGCTTAGGAAATCTATTGGAGGCAGAAGCAGTCAAGGGTAGCTTAGGGTTAGGGTTAGGTTTAGGGTACGGTTTAGGGTACGGTTTCGGGTACGGCGTAGGGTATGGGTTAGATTTAGGGTTTGGGTTATTTTTAGGGTTAGGGCTCGGTTTAGGATACGGGTTAGGAGTAGGGTACGTTTTAGGGTTAGGGTAGGGGTTAGGCTTAGGGTACGCGTTAGGGTTAGGGTAGTTATTAAACCTATCCCACTCTCTAGATCCCCCTTAGCACGTAAAAGAATATAATTTGGGGGTCCAGCAATGGAGAAGAGTTTAGACACTAGGATAAAATAAGGAACACACCCATTATAAAGAAATCACATTAGGATTCTCTTTTTAAACTGTTCCTTAAAACACTAGTGCTTAGGAAAACTATTGGAGGCAGAAGGAGTCAAGGGTAGCTTAGGGGTAGGTATAGGGTTAGGGTACGGTTTCGGGTACGGCATAGGGTATGCGTTAGGGTTAGGGTTAGGGTTAATGTTAGGGTTAGGGCTCGGTTTAGGGTACGGGTTAGGATTAGCGTACGTGTTAGGGTTAGGGTAGGGGTAAGGGTTAGGGTACGGATTAGGGTTAGGGTAGTTATTAAACCTATCCCACTCTCTAGATACCCCTTAGCACGTAATGGAATATTATTTGGGGGTCCAGCCATGGAGGACAGTTTAGACATTAGGATAAGATAAAGAACACACCCATTATAAAGAAATCACATTAGGATTCTCCTTTTAAGCTGTTCCTTAAAACACTAGTGCTTAGGAAATCTATTGGAGGCAGAAGCAGTCAAGGGTAGCTTAGGGTTACTGTTAGGGTTAGGGTTAGGGTTAGGGTAAGGGTTAGGGTACGGTTTAGGGTACGGGTTCGGGTACGGCGTAGGGTATGGGTTAGATTTAGGGTTTGGGTTATTTTTAGGGTTAAGCCTCGGTTTAGGATACGGGTTAGGAGTATGGTACGTGTTAGGGTTAGGGTAGGGGTTAGGCTTAGGGTACGCATTAGGGTTAGTGTAGTTATTAAACCTATCCCACTCTCTAGATCCCCCTTAGCACGTAAAGGAATATAATTTGGGGGTCCAGCAATGGAGAAGAGTTTAGACACTAGGATAAGATAAGGAACACACCCATTATAAAGAAATCACATTTGGATTCTGTTTTTAACCTGTTCCTTAAAACACTAGTGCTTAGGAAATCTATTGGAGGCAGAAGCAGTCAAGGGTAGCTTAGGGGTAGGGTTAGGGTTAGGGTTAGGGTTAGGGTTAGGGTTAGGGCTCGGTTTAGGGTACGGGTTAGGATTAGGGTACGTGTTAGGGTTAGGGTTAGGTTTAGGGTTAGGGTACGGCTTAGTGTACGGGTTCGGGTACGGGTTCGTGTACTGCGTAGTGTATGGGTTAGGATTAGGGTTAGGGTTAGTGTTAGGGTTAGGGCTCGGTTTAGGGTACGGTTTAGGATTAGGGTACGTGTTAGTGTTAGGGTAGGGGTTAGGGTTACGGTACGCGTTAGGGTAAGGGTAGTTATTAAACCTATCCCACGCTCTAGATACCCCTTAGCACGTAAAGAAATATTGTTTGGGGGTCCAGCCTTGGAGAAGAGTTTAGACACTAGGATAAGATAAGGAACACACCCATTATAAAGAATTAACATTAGGATTCCCTTTTAACCAGTACCTTAAAAAACTAGTGCTTAGGAAATCTACTGCAGGCAGAAGCAGTCAAGGGTAGCTTACGGTTAGGGTTAGGGTTAGGGTACGGCTTAGGGTACGGGTTCGGGTACGGGTTCGGGTATGGCGTAGGGTATGGGTTAGGGTTAGGGGTAGTGCTGGGTTAGGGCTCGGTTTAGGGAACGGGTTAGTATTAGGTTACATGTTAGGGTTATGGTAGGGATTAGGGTTAGAGTACGCATTAGGTTTAGGGTAGGGATTAGGGTTAGGGTACGCGTTAGAGTTAGGGTAGTTATTAAGCCGATCCCAATCTCTAGATACCCCTTAGCACGTAAAGGAATATTATTTGGGGGTCCAGCCATGGAGAAGGGTTTAGACACTAGGATAAGATAAGGAACACACCCATTATAAAGAAATCACAATAGGATTCTCTTTTTAACCTGTTCCTTAAAACACTAGTGCTTAGGAAATCTATTGGAGGTAGAAGCAGTGAAGGGTAGCTTAGGGTTGGGGTTAGGGTTAGCGTTAGGGTACGGCTTAGGGTACGGGTTTGGGTAAGGGTTCGGGTACAGCGTAGGGTATGGGTTAGGGTAAGGGTTAGGGTTAGGGTTAGTGTTAGGGTTAGGGCTCGTTTTAGGGTACGGGTTAGGATTAGGATACGAGTTAGGGTTAGGGTAGTTATTAAACCTATCCCACTCTCTAGATAGCCCTTAGCACGTAATGGAATATTATTTGGGGGTCCAGCCATGGAGATGAGTTTAGACATTAGGATAAGATAAGGAACACACCCATTATAAAGAAATCACATTAGGATTCTCTTTTTAACCTCTTCCTTAAAACACTAGTGCTTAGGAAATCTATTGCAGGCAGAAGCAGTCATGGGTAGCTTAAGGTTAATGTTAGGGTTAGGATTAGATTTAGGGTACGGTTTAGGGTACGGTTTCGGGTACGGCGTAGGGTATGGGTTAGATTTAGGGTTTGGGTTATTTTTAGGGTTAGGGCTCGGTTTAGGATACAGGTTAGGAGTAGGGTACGTGTTAGGGTTAGGGTAGGGGTAAGGGTTAGGGTACGGATTAGGGTTAGGGTAGTTATTAAACCTATCCCACTCTCTAGATACCCCTTAGCACGTAATGGAATATTATTTGGGGGTCCAGCCATGGAGAACAGTTTAGACATTAGGATAAGATAAGGAACACACCCATTATAAAGAAATCACATGAGGATTCTCTTTTTAACCTGTTCCTTAAAACACTAGTGCTTAGGAAAACTATTGGAGGCAGAAGCAGTCAAGGGTAGCTTAGGGGTAGGTTTAGGGTTAGGGTACGGTTTCGGGTACGGCATAGGGTATGCATTAGGTTTAGGGTTAGGGTTAGTGTTAGGGTTAGGGCTCGGTTTAGGGTACGGTTTAGGATTAGCGTACGTGTTAGGGTTAGGGTAGGGGTAAGGGTTAGGGTACGGATTAGGGTTAGGGTAGTTATTAAACCTATCCCACTCTCTAGATACCCCTTAGCACGTAATGGAATATTATTTGGGGTTCCAGCCATGGAGAACAGTTTAGACATTAGGATAAGATATGGAACACACCCATTATAAAGAAATCACATTAGGATTCACTTTTTAAACTGTTCCTTAAAACACTAGTGCTTAGGAAAACTATTGGAGGCAGAAAAAGTCAAGGGGAGCTTAGGGTTACTGTTAGGGTTAGGGTTAGGGTTAGGGTTAGGTATAGGGTACGGTTTAGGGTACGGGTTCGGGTACGGCATAGGGTATGGGTTAGATTTAGGGTTTGGGTTATTTTTAGGGTTAGGGCTCGGTTTAGGATACGGGTTAGGTGTAGGGTACGAGTTAGGGTTAGGGTAGGGGTTAGGCTTAGGGTACGCGTTAGGGTTAGGGTAGTTTTTAAACCTATCCCACTCTCTAGATACCCCTTAGCCCGTAAAGGAATATAATTTGGGGGTCCAGCAATGGAGAAGAGTTTAGACACTTCGATAAAATAAGGAACACACCCATTATAAACAAATCACATTAGGATTCACTTTTTAACCTGTTCCTTAAAACTCTAGTGCTTAGGAAATCTATTGGAGGCAGAAGCAGTCATGGGTAGCTTAGGGGTAGGTTTAGGGTTAGGGTACAGTGTCGGGTACGGCGTACAGTATGCGTTAGTTTTAGGGTTAGGGTTAGTGTTAGGGTTAGGGCTCGGTTTAGGGGACGGGTTAGTATTAGGGTACTTGATAGGGTTAGGGTAGTGGTTAGGGTTAGAGTACGCGTTAGGTTTAGGGTAGGGTTTAGGGTTAGGGTACGCGTTAGGGTTAGGGTAGTTATTAAACCTATCCCAGTTTCTAGATACCCTTAGCACGTAAAGGAATATTATTTGGGGCTCCAGCCATGGAGAAGAGTTTAGACTCTAGGATAAGATAAGGAACACAGCCATTATAAAGAAATCACATTAGGATTATCTTTTTAACCTGTTCCTTAAAACACTAGTGCTTAGGAAATCTATTGGAGGCAGAAGCAGTCAAGGGTAGCTTAGGGTTAGGGTTAGGTTTAGGGTACGGTTTAGGGTACGGTTTCGGGTACAGCGTAGGGTATGGGTTAGATTTAGGGTTTGGGTTATTTTTAGGGTTAGGGCTCGGTTTAGGATACGGGTTAGGAGTAGGGTACGTTTTAGGGTTAGGGTAGGGTTTAGGCTTAGGGTACGCGTTAGGGTTAGGGTAGTTATTAAACCTATCCCACTCTCTAGATCCCCCTTAGCACGTAAAAGAATATAATTTGGGGGTCCAGCAATGGAGAAGAGTTTAGACACTAGGATAAAATAAGGAACACACCCATTATAAAGAAATCACATTAGGATTCTCTTTTTAAACTGTTCCTTAAAACACTAGTGCTTAGGAAAACTATTGGAGGCAGAAGGAGTCAAGGGTAGCTTAGGGGTAGGTATAGGGTTAGGGTACGGTTTCGGGTACGGCGTAGGGTATGCGTTAGGGTTAGGGTTAGGGTTAGTGTTAGGGTTAGGGCTCGGTTTAGGGTACGGGTTAGGATTAGCGTACGTGTTAGGGTTAGGGTAGGGGTAAGGGTTAGGGTACGGATTAGGGTTAGGGTAGTTATTAAACCTATCCCACTCTCTAGATACCCCTTAGCACGTAATGGAATATTATTTGGGGGTCCAGCCATGGAGAACAGTTTAGACATTAGGATAAGATAAGGAACACACCCATTATAAAGAAATCACATTAGGATTCTCTTTTTAACCTGTTCCTTAAAACACTAGTGCTTAGGAAATCTATTGGAGGCAGAAGCAGTCAAGGGTAGCTTAGGGTTACTGTTAGGGTTAGGGTTAGGGTTAGGGTAAGGGTTAGGGTACGGTTTAGGGTACGGGTTCGGGTACGGCGTAGGGTATGGGTTAGATTTAGGGTTTGGGTTATTTTTAGGGTTAAGCCTCGGTTTAGGATACGGGTTAGGAGTAGGGTACGTGTTAGGGTTAGGGTAGGGGTTAGGCTTAGGGTACGCATTAGGGTTAGGGTAGTTATTAAACCTATCCCACTCTCTAGATCCCCCTTAGCACGTAAAGAAATATTATTTGGGGGTCCAGCAATGGAGAAGAGTTTAGACACTAGGATAAGATAAGGAACACACCCATTATAAAGAAATCACATTAGGATTCTGTTTTTAACCTGTTCCTTAAAACACTAGTGCTTAGGAAATCTATTGGAGGCAGAAGCAGTCAAAGGTAGCTTAGGGGTAGGGTTAGGGTTAGGGTTAGGGTTAGGGTTAGGGTTAGGGTTAGGGCTCGGTTTAGGGTACGGGTTAGGATTAGGGTACGTGTTAGGGTTAGGGTTAGGTTTAGGGTTAGGGTACGGCTTAGTGTACGGGTTCGGGTACGGGTTCGTGTACTGCGTAGGGTATGGGTTAGGGTTAGGGTTAGGGTTAGTGTTAGGGTTAGGGCTCGGTTTAGGGTACGGTTTAGGATTAGGGTACGTGTTAGTGTTAGGGTAGGGGTTAGGGTTAGGGTACGTGTTAGGGTAAGGGTAGTTATTAAAACTATCCCACGCTCTAGATACCCCTTAGCACGTAAAGAAATATTGTTTGGGGGTCCAGCCTTGGAGAAGAGTTTAGACACTAGGATAAGATAAGGAACACACCCATTATAAAGAATTAACATTAGGATTCCCTTTTAACCAGTAACTTAAAAAACTAGTGCTTAGGAAATCTACTGCAGGCATAAGCAGTCAAGGGTAGCTTACGGTTAGGGTTAGGGTTAGGGTACGGCTTAGGGTACGGGTTCGGGTACGTGTTCGGGTATGGCGTAGGGTATGGGTAAGGGTTAGGGGTAGTGCTGGGTTAGGGCTCGGTTTAGGGAACGGGTTAGTATTAGGTTACATGTTAGGGTTATGGTAGGGATTAGGGTTAGAGTACGCATTAGGTTTAGGGTAGGGATTAGGGTTAGGGTACGCGTTAGAGTTAGGGTAGTTATTAAGCCGATCCCAATCTCTAGATACCCCTTAGCACGTAAAGGAATATTATTTGGGGGTCGAGCCATGGAGAAGGGTTTAGACACTGGGATAAAATAAGGAACACACCCATTATAAAGAAATCAAAATGAATTCTCTTTTTAACCTGTTCCTTAAAACATTAGTGCTTAGGAAATCTATTGGAGGTAGAAGCAGTGAAGGGTAGCTTAGCGTTGGGGTTAGGGTTAGCGTTAGGGTACGGCTTAGGGTACGGGTTTGGGTAAGGGTTCGGGTACAGCGTAGGGTATGGGTTAGTGTAAGGATTAGGGTTAGGGTTAGTGTTAGGGTTAGGGCTCGTTTTAGGGTACGGGTTAGGATTAGGATACGAGTTAGGGTTAGGGTAGTTATTAAACCTATCCCACTCTCTAGATAGCCCTTAGCACGTAATGGAATATTATTTGGGGTTCCAGCCATGGAGATGAGTTTAGACATTAGGATAAGATAAGGAACACACCCATTATAAAGAAATCACATTAGGATTCTTTTTTTAACCTCTTCCTTAAAACACTAGTGCTTAGGAAATCTATTGCAGGCAGAAGCAGTCATGGGTAGCTTAAGGTTAATGTTAGGGTTAGGATTAGGGTTAGGGTACGGTTTAGGGTACGGTTTCGGGTACGGCGTAGTGTATGGGTTAGATTTAGGGTTTGGGTTATTTTTAGGGTTAGGGCTCGGTTTAGGATACAGGTTAGGAGTAGGGTACGTGTTAGGGTTAGGGTAGGGGTAAGGGTTAGGGTACGGATTAGGGTTAGGGTAGTTATTAAACCTATCCCACTCTCTAGATACCCCTTAGCACGTAATGGAATATTATATGGGGGTCCAGCCATGGAGAACAGTTTAGACATTAGGATAACATAAGGAACACACCCATTATAAAGAAATCACATGAGGATTCTCTTTTTAACCTGTTCCTTAAAACACTAGTGCTTAGGAAAACTATTGGAGGCAGAAGCAGTCAAGGGTAGCTTAGGGGTAGGTTTAGGGTTAGGGTACGGTTTCGGGTACGGCGTAGGGTATGCGTTAGGTTTAGGGTTAGGGTTAGTGTTAGGGTTAGGGCTCGGTTTAGGGTACGGGTTAGGATTAGCGTACGTGTTAGGGTTAGGGTAGGGGTAAGGGTTAGGGTACGGATTAGGGTTAGGGTAGTTATTAAACCTATCCCACTCTCTAGATACCCCTTAGCACGTAATGGAATATTATTTGGGGTTCCAGCCATGGAGAACAGTTTAGACATTAGGATAAGATATGGAACACACCCATTATAAAGAAATCACATTAGGATTCACTTTTTAACCTGTTCCTTAAAACACTAGTGCTTAGGAAATCTATTGGAGGCAGAAAAAGTCAAGGGGAGCTTAGGGTTACTGTTAGGGTTAGGGTTAGGGTTAGGGTTAGGTATAGGGTACGGTTTAGGGTACGGGTTCGGGTACGGCATAGGGTATGGGTTAGATTTAGGGTTTGGGTTATTTTTAGGGTTAGGGCTCGGTTTAGGATACGGGTTAGGTGTAGGGTACGAGTTAGGGTTAGGGTAGGGGTTAGGCTTAGGGTACGCGTTAGGGTTAGGGTAGTTATTAAACCTATCCCACTCTCTAGATACCCCTTAGCACGTAAAGTAATATAATTTGGGGTCCAGCAATGGAGAAGAGTTTAGACACTTCGATAAAATAAGGAACACACCCATTATAAACAAATCACATTAGGATTCTCTTTTTAAACTGTTCCTTAAAACTCTAGTGCTTAGGAAATCTATTGGAGGCAGAAGCAGTCATGGGTAGCTTAGGGGTAGGTTTAGGGTTAGGGTACAGTGTCGGGTACGGCATACGGTATGCGTTAGGTTTAGGGTTAGGGTTAGTGTTAGGGTTAGGGCTCGGTTTAGGGAACGGGTTAGTATTAGGGTAATTGATAGGGTTAGGGTAGTGGTTAGGGTTAGAGTACGCGTTAGGTTTAGGGTAGGGTTTAGGGTTAGGGTACGCGTTAGGGTTAGGGTAGTTATTAAACCTATCCCAGTCTCTAGATACCCTTAGCACGTAAAGGAATATTATTTGGGGCTCCAGCCATGGAGAAGAGTTTTGACTCTAGGATAAGATAAGGAACACAGCCATTATAAAGAAATCACATTAGGATTTTCTTTTTAACCTGTTCCTTAAAACACTAGTGCTTAGGAAATCTATTGGAGGCAGAAGCAGTCAAGGGTAGCTTAGGGTTAGGGTTAGGGTTAGGGTTAGGTTTAGGGTACGGTTTAGGGTACGGTTTCGGGTACGGCGTAGGGTATGGGTTAGATTAAGGGTTTGGGTTATTTTTAGGGTTAGGGCTCGGTTTAGGATACGGGTTAGGAGTAGGGTACGTTTTAGGGTTAGGGTAGGGGTTAGGCTTAGGGTACGCGTTAGGGTTAGGGTAGTTATTAAACCTATCCCACTCTCTAGATCCCCCTTAGCACGTAAAGGAATATAATTTGGGGGTCCAGCAATGGAGAAGAGTTTAGACACTAGGATAAGATAAGGAACACACCCATTATAAAGAAATCACATTAGGATTCTGTTTTTAACCTGTTCCTTAAAACACTAGTGCTTAGGAAATCTATTGGAGGCAGAAGCAGTCAAGGGTAGCTTAGGGGTAGGGTTAGGGTTAGGGTTAGGGTTAGGGTTAGGGTTAGGGTTAGGGTTAGGGCTCGGTTTAGGGTACGGGTTAGGATTAGGGTACGTGTTAGGGTTAGGGTTAGGTTTAGGGTTAGGGTACGGCTTAGTGTACGGGTTCGGGTACGGGTTCGTGTACTGCGTAGGGTATGGGTTTGGGTTAGGGTTAGGGTTAGTGTTAGGGTTAGGGCTCGGTTTAGGGTACGGTTTAGGATTAGGGTACGTGTTAGTGTTAGGTTAGGGGTTAGGGTTAGGGTACGCGTTAGGGTAAGGGTAGTTATTAAACCTATCCCACGCTCTAGATACCCCTTAGCACGTAAAGAAATATTGTTTGGGGGTCCAGCCTTGGAGAAGAGTTTAGACACTAGGATAAGATAAGGAACACACCCATTATAAAGAATTAACATTAGGATTCCCTTTTAACCAGTAACTTAAAAAACTAGTGCTTAGGAAATCTACTGCAGGCAGAAGCAGTCAAGGGTAGCTTACGGTTAGGGTTAGGGTTAGGGTACGGCTTAGGGTACGGGTTCGGGTACGGGTTCGGGTATGGCGTAGGGTATGGGTTAGGGTTAGGGGTAGTGCTGGGTTAGGGCTCGGTTTAGGGAACGGGTTAGTATTAGGTTACATGTTAGGGTTATGGTAGGGATTAGGGTTAGAGTACGCATTAGGTTTAGGGTAGGGATTAGGGTTAGGGTACGCGTTAGAGTTAGGGTAGTTATTAAGCCGATCCCAATCTCTAGATACCCCTTAGCACGTAAAGGAATATTATTTGGGGGTCCAGCCATGGAGAAAGGTTTAGACACTAGGATAAGATAAGGAACACACCCATTATAAAGAAATCACAATAGGATTCTCTTTTTAACCTGTTCCTTAAAACACTAGTGCTTAGGAAATCTATTGGAGGTAGAAGCAGTGAAGGGTAGCTTAGCGTTGGGGTTAGGGTTAGCGTTAGGGTACAGCTTAGGGTACGGGTTTGGGTAAGGGTTCGGGTACAGCGTAGGGTATGGGTTAGGGTAAGGGTTAGGGTTAGGGATAGTGTTAGGGTTAGGGCTCGTTTTAGGGTACGGGTTAGGATTAGGATACGAGTTAGGGTTAGGGTAGTTATTAAACCTATCCCACTCTCTAGATAGCCCTTAGCACGTAATGGAATATTATTTGGGGGTCCAGCCATGGAGATGAGTTTAGACATTAGGATAAGATAAGGAACACACCCATTATAAAGAAATCACATTAGGATTCTCTTTTTAACCTCTTCCTTAAAACACTAGTGCTTAGGAAATCTATTGCAGGCAGAAGCAGTCATGGGTAGCTTAAGGTTAATGTTAGGGTTAGGATTAGTGTTAGGGTACGGTTTAGGGTACGGTTTCGGGTACGGCGTAGGGTATGGGTTAGATTTAGGGTTTGGGTTATTTTTAGGGTTAGGGCTCGGTTTAGGATACAGGTTAGGAGTAGGGTACGTGTTAGGGTTAGGGTAGGGGTAAGGGTTAGGGTACGGATTAGGGTTAGGGTAGTTATTAAACCTATCCCACTCTCTAGATACCCCTTAGCACGTAATGGAATATTATTTGGGGGTCCAGCCATGGAGAACAGTTTAGACATTAGGATAAGATAAGGAACACACCCATTATAAAGAAATCACATGAGGATTCTCTTTTTAACCTGTTCCTTAAAACACTAGTGCTTAGGAAAACTATTGGAGGCAGAAGCAGTCAAGGGTAGCTTAGGGGTAGGTTTAGGGTTAGGGTACGGTTTCGGGTACGGCGTAGGGTATGCGTTAGGTTTAGGGTTAGGGTTAGTGTTAGGGTTGGGGCTCGGTTTAGGGTACGGGTTAGGATTAGCGTACGTGTTAGGGTTAGGGTAGGGGTAAGGGTTAGGGTACGGATTAGGGTTAGGGTAGTTATTAAACCTATCCCACTCTCTAGATACCCCTTAGCACGTAATGGAATATTATTTGGGGTTCCAGCCATGGAGAACAGTTTAGACATTAGGATAAGATATGGAACACACCCATTATAAAGAAATCACATTAGGATTCACTTTTTAACCTGTTCCTTAAAACACTAGTGCTTAGGAAATCTATTGGAGGCAGAAAAAGTCAAGGGGAGCTTAGGGTTACTGTTAGGGTTAGGATTAGGGTTAGGGTTAGGTATAGGGTACGGTTTAGGGTACGGGTTCGGGTACGGCGTAGGGTATGGGTTAGATTTAGGGTTTGGGTTATTTTTAGGGTTAGGGCTCGGTTTAGGATACGGGTTAGGTGTAGGGTACGTGTTAGGGTTAGGGTAGGGGTTAGGCTTAGGGTACGCGTTAGGGTTAGGGTAGTTATTAAACCTATCCCACTCTCTAGATACCCCTTAGCACGTAAAGGAATATAATTTGGGGGTCCAGCAATGGAGAAGAGTTTAGACACTTCGATAAAATAAGGAACACACCCATTATAAACAAATCACATTAGGATTCTCTTTTTAACCTGTTCTTTAAAACTCTAGTGCTTAGGAAATCTATTGGAGGCAGAAGCAATCATGGGTAGCTTAGGTGTAGGTTTAGGGTTGGGGTACAGTATCGGGTACTGCGTACGGTATGCGTTAGTTTTAGGGTTAGGGTTAGTGTTAGGGTTAGGGCTCGGTTTAGGGGACGGGTTAGTCTTAAGGTACTTGATAGGGTTAGGGTAGTGGTTAGGGTTAGAGTACGCGTTAGGTTTAGGGTAGGGTTTAGGGTTAGGGTACGCGTTAGGGTTAGGGTAGTTATTAAACCTATCCCAGTCTCTAGATACCCTTAGCACGTAAAGGAATATTATTTGGGGCTCCAGCCATGGAGAAGAGTTTAGACTCTAGGATAAGATAAGGAACACAGCCATTATAAAGAAATCACATTAGGATTATCTTTTTAACCTGTTCCTTAAAACACTAGTGCTTAGGAAATCTATTGGAGGCAGAAGCAGTCAAGGGTAGCTTAGGGTTAGGGTTAGGGTTAGGGTTAGGGTTAGGGTTAGGTTTAGGGTACGGTTTAGGGTACGGTTTCGGGTACGGCGTAGGGTATGGGTTAGATTTAGTGTTTGGGTTATTTTTAGGGTTAGGGCTCGGTTTAGGATACGGGTTAGGAGTAGGGTACATTTTAGGGTTAGGGTAGGGGTTAGGCTTAGGGTACGCGTTAGGGTTAGGGTAGTTATTAAACCTATCCCACTCTCTAGATCCCCCTTAGCACGTAAAAGAATACAATTTGGGGGTCCAGCAATGGAGAAGAGTTTAGACACTAGGATAAAATAAGGAACACACCCATTATAAAGAAATCACATTAGGATTCTCTTTTTAAACTGTTCCTTAAAACACTAGTGCTTAGGAAATCTATTGGAGGCAGAAGGAGTCAAGGGTAGCTTAGGGGTAGGTATAGGGTTAGGGTACGGTTTCGGGTACGGCGTAGGGTATGCGTTAGGGTTAGGGTTAGGGTTAGTGTTAGGGTTAGGGCTCGGTTTAGGGTACGGGTTAGGATTAGCGTACGTGTTAGGGTTAGGGTAGGGGTAAGGGTTAGGGTACGGATTAGGGTTAGGGTAGTTATTAAACCTATCCCACTCTCTAGACACCCCTTAGCACGTAATGGAATATTATTTGGGGGTCCAGCCATGGAGAACAGTTTAGACATTAGGATAAGATAAGGAACACACCCATTATAAAGAAATCACATTAGGATTCTCTTTTTAACCTGTTCCTTAAAACACTAGTGCTTAGGAAATCTATTGGAGGCAGAAGCAGTCAAGGGTAGCTTAGGGTTACTTTTAGGGTTAGGGTTAGGGTTAGGGTAAGGGTTAGGGTACGGTTTAGGGTACGGGTTCGGGTACGGCGTAGGGTATGGGTTAGATTTAGGGTTTGGGTTATTTTTAGGGTTAAGCCTCGGTTTAGGATACGGGTTAGGAGTAGGGTACGTGTTAGTGTTAGGGTAGGGGTTAGGGTTAGGGTACGCGTTAGGGTAAGGGTAGTTATTAAACCTACCCCACGCTCTAGATACCCCTTAGCACGTAAAGAAAGATTATTTGGGGGTCCAGCCATGGAGAAGAGTTTAGACACTAGGATAAAATAAGGAACACACCCATTATAAAGAAATCACATTAGGATTCTCTTTTTAACCTGTTCCTTAACACACTAGTGCTTAGGAAATCTATTGGAGGCAGAAGCAGTGAAGCGTAGCATAGGGTTAGGGTTAGGGTTAGGGTTTGGGTACGGCTTAGGGTACGTACGGGTTCGGGTACAGGTTTGGGTATGGCGTAGGGTATGGGTTTGGGTTAGGGTTAGGGTTAGGGTTAGGGCTCGGTTTAGGGTACGGGTTAGGATTAGGGTACGTGTTAGGGTTAGGGCAGGGGTTAGGGTTAGGTTACGCATTAGGGTTAGAGTAGGGGTTAGTGTTAGGTTACGCGTTAGGGTTAGGGTAGTTATTAAACGTATCCCACTCTCTAGATACCCCGTAGCAAGTAAAGGAATATTATTTGGGGGTCCAGCCATGGAGAAGAATTTGGACACTAGGATAAGATAAAGAACACACCCATAATAAAGAAATCACATTAGGATTCTCTTTTTAACCTGTTCCTTAAAACACTAGTGCTTAGGAAATCTATTGGAGGCAGAACCAGTCAAGGGTAGCTTAGTGTTAGGGTTCGGGTTAGGGTTAGGGTTAGGTTTTGGTTTAGGGTACGAGTTCGGGTACGTGTTCGGGTACGGCGTAGGGTATGGGTTAGATTTAGGGGTTGGGTTACTGTTAGGGTTAGGGCTCGGTTTAGGATACGGGATAGGAGTAGGTTACGTGTTAGGGTTAGGGTAGGTTTTAGGGTTAGGGTACGCGTTAGGGTTAGGGTAGTTATTAAACCTATCCCACTCTCTAGCTACCCCTTAGCACGTAAAGGAATATTATTTGGGGGTCCAACCATGGAGAAGAATTTGGACACTAGGATAAGATAAGGAACACACCCATTATAAAGAAATCACATTAGGATTCTCTTTTTAACCTGTTCCTTAAAACACTAGTTCTTAGGAAATCTATAGGAGGCTGAAGCAGTCAAGGGTAGCATAGGGTAGGGTTAGGGTTAGGGTTAGGGTTAGGGTACGGCTTAGGTTACGGGTTCGGGTACGGCGTAGGGTATGGGTTAGGGTTAGGGTTAGGGTTAGTGCTAGGGTTAGGGCTCGGTTTAGGGTATGGGTTAGGATTAAGGTACGTGTTAGTGTTAGGGTAGGGGTTAGGGTTAGGGTACGCGTTTGGGTAAGGGTAGTTATTAAACCTATCCCACGCTCTAGATACCCCTTAGCACGTAAAGAAATATTATTTGGGGGTCCAGCCATGGAGAAGAGTTTAGACACTAGGATAAAATAAGGAACACACCCATTATAAAGAAATCACATTAGGATTCTCTTTTTAACCTGTTCCTTAAAACACTAGTGCTTAGGAAAATATTGGAGGCAGAAGCAGTCAAGTGTAGCTTAGGGGTAGCTTTAGGGTTAGGGTACGGTTTCGGGTTCGGCGTAGGGTATGCGTTAGGGTTAGGGTTAGGGTTATGGTTAGTGTTGGGTTTAGGGCTCGGTTTAGGGTACGGGTTCGGATTAGCGTACGTGTTAGGGTTAGGGTTAGGGTTAGGGTTAGGGTACGGATTAGGGTTAGGGTAGTTATTAAACCTATCCCACTCTCTAGATACCCCTTAGCACGTAATGGAATATTATTTGGGGGTCCAGCCATGGAGAACAGTTTAGACATTAGGATAAGATAAGGAACACACCCATTATAAAGAAATCACATTAGGATTCACTTTTTAACCTGTTCCTTAAAACACTAGTGCTTAGGAAATCTATTGGAGGCAGAAGAAGTCAAGGGTAGCTTAGGGTTACTGTTAGGGTTAGGTTTAGGCTTAGGGTTAGGGTTAGGGATAGGGTACGGTTTAGGGTACGGCGTAGGGTATGGGTTAGATTTAGGGTTTGGGTTATTTTTAGTGTTAGGGCTCGGTTTAGGATACGGGTTAGGTGTAGGGTACGTGTTAGGGTTAGGGTAGGGGTTAGGCTTAGGGTACGCGTTAGGGTTAGGGTAGTTATTAAACCTATCCCACTCTCTAGATCCCCCTTAGCACGTAAAGGAATATAATTTGGGGGTCCAGCAATGGAGAAGAGTTTAGACACTAGGATAAAATAAGGAACACACCCATTATAAAGAATACACATTAGGATTCTCTTTTTAACCTGTTCCTTAAAACTCTAGTGCTTAGGAAATCTATTGGAGGCAGAAGCAGTCATGGGTAGCTTAGGGGTACGTTTAGGGTTAGGGTACGGTGTCGGGTACGGCATAGGGTATGCGTTAGGTTTAGGGTTAGGGTTAGTGTTAGGGTTAGGGCTCGGTTTAGGGAACGGGTTTGTATTAGGGTACTTCATAGGGTTAGGGTAGGGGTTAGGGTTAGAGTACGCGTTAGGTTTAGGGTAGGGTTTAGGGTTAGGGTACGCGTTAGGGTTAGGGTAGTTATTAAACCTATCCCAGTCTCTAGATACCCTTAGCACGTAAAGGAATATTATTTGGGGGTCCAGCCATGGAGAAGAGTTTAGACTGTAGGATAAGACAAGGAACACAGCCATTATAAAGAAATCACATTAGGATTCTCTTTTTAACCTGTTCCTTAAAACACTAGTGCTTAGGAAATCTATTGGAGGCAGAAGCAGTCATGGGTAGCTTAGGGTTAATGTTAGGGTTAGGGTACAGTTTAGGGTACGGTTTCAGGTACGGCATAGGGTATGGGTTAGATTTAGGGTTTGGGGTATTTTTAGGGTTAGGGCTCGGTTTAGGATACGGGTTAGGAGTAGGCTACGTGTTAGGGTTAGGGTAGGGGTTAGGCTTAGGGTATGCGTTAGGGTTAGGGTAGTTATTAAACCTATCCCACACTGTAGATCCCCCTTAGCACGTAAAGGAATATAATTTGGGGGTCCAGCAATGGAGAAGAGTTTAGACACTAGGATAAAATAAGGAACACACCCATTATAAAGAAATCACAATAGGATTCTATTTTTCACCTGTTCCTTAAAACACTATTGCTTAGGAAATCTATTGGAGGTAGAAGCAGTGAAGGGTAGCTTAGGGTTAGGGTTAGGGTTAGGGTTAGGGTACGGTTTAGGGTATGGTTTTGGGTATGGCGTAGGGTATGGGTTAGATGTAGGGTTTGGGTTATTTTTAGGGTTAGGCCTCGGCTTAGGATAAGGGTTAGGAGTAGGGTACGTGTTAGGGTTAGGGTAGGGGTTACGCTTAGGGTACGCGTTAGGGTTAGGGTAGTCATTAAACCTATCCCACTCTCTAGATACACCTTAGCACGTAAAGGAATATAATTTGGGTGTCCAGCAATGGAGAAGAGATTAGACACTAGGATAAGATAAGGAACACACCCATTATAAAGAAATCACATTAGGATTCTGTTTTTAACGTGTTCCTTAAAACACTAGTGCTTAGGAAATCTATTGGAGGCAGAAGCAGTCAAGGGTAGCTTAGGGGTAGGGTTAGGGTTAGGGTTAGGGTTAGGTTTAGGGCTAGGGTACGGCTTAGTTAACGGGTTCGGGTACGGGTTCTTGTACTGCGTAGGGTATGGGTTAGGGTTAGTGTTAGGGTTAGGGCTCGTTTTAGGGTACGGGTTAGGATTAGGATACGAGTTAGGGTTAGGGTAGTTATTAAACCTATCCCACTCTCTAGATAGCCCTTAGCACGTAATGGAATATTATTTGGGGGTCCAGCCATGGAGATGAGTTTAGACATTAGGATAAGATAAGGAACACTCCCATTATAAAGAAATCACATTAGGATTCTCTTTTTAACCTCTTCCTTAAAACACTAGTGCTTAGGAAATCTATTGCAGGCAGAAGCAGTCATGGGTAGCTTAAGGTTAATGTTAGGGTTAGGATTAGGGTTAGGGTACGGTTTAGGGTACGGTTTCGGGTACGGCGTAGCGTATGGGTTAGATTTAGGGTTTGGGTTATTTTTAGGGTTAGGGCTCGGTTTAGCATACAGGTTAGGAGTAGGGTACGTGTTAGGGTTAGGGTAGGGGTTAGGCTTATGTTACGCGTTAGGGTTAGGGTAGTTATTAAACCTATCCCAGTCTCTAGATCCCCCTTAGCAGGTAAAGGAATATAATTTGGGGGTCCAGCAATGGAGAAGAGTTTAGACACTAGGATAAAATAAGGAACACACCCATTATAAAGAAATCACATTATGATTCTCTTTTTAACCTGTTCCTTAAAACACTAGTGCTTAGGAAAACTATTGGAGGCAGAAGCAGTCAAGGGTAGCTTAGGGGTAGGTTTAGGGTTAGGGTACGGTTTCGGTTACGGCGTAGGGTATGCGTTAGGTTTAGGGTTAGGGTTAGTGTTAGGGTTAGGGCTCTGTTTAGGGTACGGGTTAGGATTAGCGTACGTGTTAGGGTTAGGGTAGGGGTAAGGGTTAGGGTACGGATTAGGGTTAGGGTAGTTATTAAACCTATCCCACTCTCTAGATACCCCTTAGCACGTAATGGAATATTATTTGGGGGTCCAGCCATGGAGAACAGTTTAGACATTAGGATAAGATAAGGAACACACCCATTAAAAAGAAATCACATTAGGATTCACTTTTTAACCTGTTCCTTAAAACACTAGTGCTTAGGAAATTTATTGGAGGCAGAAAAAGTCAAGGGGAGCTTAGGGTTACTGTTAGGGTTAGGGTTAGGTTTAGGGTTAGGTTTAGGGTACGGTTTAGGGTACGGGTTCGGGTACGGCGTAGGGTATGGGTTAGATTTAGGGTTTGGGTTATTTTTAGGGTTAGGGCTCGGTTTAGGATACGGGTTAGGTGTAGGGTACGAGTTAGTGTTAGGGTAGGGGTTAGGCTTAGGGTACGCGTTAGGGTTAGGGTAGTTATTAAACCTATCCCACTCTCTAGATACCCCTTAGCACGTAAAGGAATATAATTTGGGGGTCCAGCAATGGAGAAGAGTTTAGACACTTCGATAAAATAAGGAACACACCCATTATAAACAAATCACATTAGGATTCTCTTTTTAACCTGTTCTTTAAAACTCTAGTGCTTAGGAAATCTATTGGAGGCAGAAGCAATCATGGGTAGCTTAGGTGTAGGTTTAGGGTTGGGGTACAGTATCGGGTACTGCGTACGGTATGCGTTAGTTTTAGGGTTAGGGTTAGTGTTAGGGTTAGGGCTCGGTTTAGGGGACGGGTTAGTCTTAAGGTACTTGATAGGGTTAGGGTAGTGGTTAGGGTTAGAGTACGCGTTAGGTTTAGGGTAGGGTTTAGGGTTAGGGTACGCGTTAGGGTTAGGGTAGTTATTAAACCTATCCCAGTCTCTAGATACCCTTAGCACGTAAAGGAATATTATTTGGGGCTCCAGCCATGGAGAAGAGTTTAGACTCTAGGATAAGATAAGGAACACAGCCATTATAAAGAAATCACATTAGGATTATCTTTTTAACCTGTTCCTTAAAACACTAGTGCTTAGGAAATCTATTGGAGGCAGAAGCAGTCAAGGGTAGCTTAGGGTTAGGGTTAGGGTTAGGGTTAGGGTTAGGGTTAGGTTTAGGGTACGGTTTAGGGTACGGTTTCGGGTACGGCGTAGGGTATGGGTTAGATTTAGTGTTTGGGTTATTTTTAGGGTTAGGGCTCGGTTTAGGATACGGGTTAGGAGTAGGGTACATTTTAGGGTTAGGGTAGGGGTTAGGCTTAGGGTACGCGTTAGGGTTAGGGTAGTTATTAAACCTATCCCACTCTCTAGATCCCCCTTAGCACGTAAAAGAATACAATTTGGGGGTCCAGCAATGGAGAAGAGTTTAGACACTAGGATAAAATAAGGAACACACCCATTATAAAGAAATCACATTAGGATTCTCTTTTTAAACTGTTCCTTAAAACACTAGTGCTTAGGAAATCTATTGGAGGCAGAAGGAGTCAAGGGTAGCTTAGGGGTAGGTATAGGGTTAGGGTACGGTTTCGGGTACGGCGTAGGGTATGCGTTAGGGTTAGGGTTAGGGTTAGTGTTAGGGTTAGGGCTCGGTTTAGGGTACGGGTTAGGATTAGCGTACGTGTTAGGGTTAGGGTAGGGGTAAGGGTTAGGGTACGGATTAGGGTTAGGGTAGTTATTAAACCTATCCCACTCTCTAGACACCCCTTAGCACGTAATGGAATATTATTTGGGGGTCCAGCCATGGAGAACAGTTTAGACATTAGGATAAGATAAGGAACACACCCATTATAAAGAAATCACATTAGGATTCTCTTTTTAACCTGTTCCTTAAAACACTAGTGCTTAGGAAATCTATTGGAGGCAGAAGCAGTCAAGGGTAGCTTAGGGTTACTTTTAGGGTTAGGGTTAGGGTTAGGGTAAGGGTTAGGGTACGGTTTAGGGTACGGGTTCGGGTACGGCGTAGGGTATGGGTTAGATTTAGGGTTTGGGTTATTTTTAGGGTTAAGCCTCGGTTTAGGATACGGGTTAGGAGTAGGGTACGTGTTAGTGTTAGGGTAGGGGTTAGGGTTAGGGTACGCGTTAGGGTAAGGGTAGTTATTAAACCTACCCCACGCTCTAGATACCCCTTAGCACGTAAAGAAAGATTATTTGGGGGTCCAGCCATGGAGAAGAGTTTAGACACTAGGATAAAATAAGGAACACACCCATTATAAAGAAATCACATTAGGATTCTCTTTTTAACCTGTTCCTTAACACACTAGTGCTTAGGAAATCTATTGGAGGCAGAAGCAGTGAAGCGTAGCATAGGGTTAGGGTTAGGGTTAGGGTTTGGGTACGGCTTAGGGTACGTACGGGTTCGGGTACAGGTTTGGGTATGGCGTAGGGTATGGGTTTGGGTTAGGGTTAGGGTTAGGGTTAGGGCTCGGTTTAGGGTACGGGTTAGGATTAGGGTACGTGTTAGGGTTAGGGCAGGGGTTAGGGTTAGGTTACGCATTAGGGTTAGAGTAGGGGTTAGTGTTAGGTTACGCGTTAGGGTTAGGGTAGTTATTAAACGTATCCCACTCTCTAGATACCCCGTAGCAAGTAAAGGAATATTATTTGGGGGTCCAGCCATGGAGAAGAATTTGGACACTAGGATAAGATAAAGAACACACCCATAATAAAGAAATCACATTAGGATTCTCTTTTTAACCTGTTCCTTAAAACACTAGTGCTTAGGAAATCTATTGGAGGCAGAACCAGTCAAGGGTAGCTTAGTGTTAGGGTTCGGGTTAGGGTTAGGGTTAGGTTTTGGTTTAGGGTACGAGTTCGGGTACGTGTTCGGGTACGGCGTAGGGTATGGGTTAGATTTAGGGGTTGGGTTACTGTTAGGGTTAGGGCTCGGTTTAGGATACGGGATAGGAGTAGGTTACGTGTTAGGGTTAGGGTAGGTTTTAGGGTTAGGGTACGCGTTAGGGTTAGGGTAGTTATTAAACCTATCCCACTCTCTAGCTACCCCTTAGCACGTAAAGGAATATTATTTGGGGGTCCAACCATGGAGAAGAATTTGGACACTAGGATAAGATAAGGAACACACCCATTATAAAGAAATCACATTAGGATTCTCTTTTTAACCTGTTCCTTAAAACACTAGTTCTTAGGAAATCTATAGGAGGCTGAAGCAGTCAAGGGTAGCATAGGGTAGGGTTAGGGTTAGGGTTAGGGTTAGGGTACGGCTTAGGTTACGGGTTCGGGTACGGCGTAGGGTATGGGTTAGGGTTAGGGTTAGGGTTAGTGCTAGGGTTAGGGCTCGGTTTAGGGTATGGGTTAGGATTAAGGTACGTGTTAGTGTTAGGGTAGGGGTTAGGGTTAGGGTACGCGTTTGGGTAAGGGTAGTTATTAAACCTATCCCACGCTCTAGATACCCCTTAGCACGTAAAGAAATATTATTTGGGGGTCCAGCCATGGAGAAGAGTTTAGACACTAGGATAAAATAAGGAACACACCCATTATAAAGAAATCACATTAGGATTCTCTTTTTAACCTGTTCCTTAAAACACTAGTGCTTAGGAAAATATTGGAGGCAGAAGCAGTCAAGTGTAGCTTAGGGGTAGCTTTAGGGTTAGGGTACGGTTTCGGGTTCGGCGTAGGGTATGCGTTAGGGTTAGGGTTAGGGTTATGGTTAGTGTTGGGTTTAGGGCTCGGTTTAGGGTACGGGTTCGGATTAGCGTACGTGTTAGGGTTAGGGTTAGGGTTAGGGTTAGGGTACGGATTAGGGTTAGGGTAGTTATTAAACCTATCCCACTCTCTAGATACCCCTTAGCACGTAATGGAATATTATTTGGGGGTCCAGCCATGGAGAACAGTTTAGACATTAGGATAAGATAAGGAACACACCCATTATAAAGAAATCACATTAGGATTCACTTTTTAACCTGTTCCTTAAAACACTAGTGCTTAGGAAATCTATTGGAGGCAGAAGAAGTCAAGGGTAGCTTAGGGTTACTGTTAGGGTTAGGTTTAGGCTTAGGGTTAGGGTTAGGGATAGGGTACGGTTTAGGGTACGGCGTAGGGTATGGGTTAGATTTAGGGTTTGGGTTATTTTTAGTGTTAGGGCTCGGTTTAGGATACGGGTTAGGTGTAGGGTACGTGTTAGGGTTAGGGTAGGGGTTAGGCTTAGGGTACGCGTTAGGGTTAGGGTAGTTATTAAACCTATCCCACTCTCTAGATCCCCCTTAGCACGTAAAGGAATATAATTTGGGGGTCCAGCAATGGAGAAGAGTTTAGACACTAGGATAAAATAAGGAACACACCCATTATAAAGAATACACATTAGGATTCTCTTTTTAACCTGTTCCTTAAAACTCTAGTGCTTAGGAAATCTATTGGAGGCAGAAGCAGTCATGGGTAGCTTAGGGGTACGTTTAGGGTTAGGGTACGGTGTCGGGTACGGCATAGGGTATGCGTTAGGTTTAGGGTTAGGGTTAGTGTTAGGGTTAGGGCTCGGTTTAGGGAACGGGTTTGTATTAGGGTACTTCATAGGGTTAGGGTAGGGGTTAGGGTTAGAGTACGCGTTAGGTTTAGGGTAGGGTTTAGGGTTAGGGTACGCGTTAGGGTTAGGGTAGTTATTAAACCTATCCCAGTCTCTAGATACCCTTAGCACGTAAAGGAATATTATTTGGGGGTCCAGCCATGGAGAAGAGTTTAGACTGTAGGATAAGACAAGGAACACAGCCATTATAAAGAAATCACATTAGGATTCTCTTTTTAACCTGTTCCTTAAAACACTAGTGCTTAGGAAATCTATTGGAGGCAGAAGCAGTCATGGGTAGCTTAGGGTTAATGTTAGGGTTAGGGTACAGTTTAGGGTACGGTTTCAGGTACGGCATAGGGTATGGGTTAGATTTAGGGTTTGGGGTATTTTTAGGGTTAGGGCTCGGTTTAGGATACGGGTTAGGAGTAGGCTACGTGTTAGGGTTAGGGTAGGGGTTAGGCTTAGGGTATGCGTTAGGGTTAGGGTAGTTATTAAACCTATCCCACACTGTAGATCCCCCTTAGCACGTAAAGGAATATAATTTGGGGGTCCAGCAATGGAGAAGAGTTTAGACACTAGGATAAAATAAGGAACACACCCATTATAAAGAAATCACAATAGGATTCTATTTTTCACCTGTTCCTTAAAACACTATTGCTTAGGAAATCTATTGGAGGTAGAAGCAGTGAAGGGTAGCTTAGGGTTAGGGTTAGGGTTAGGGTTAGGGTACGGTTTAGGGTATGGTTTTGGGTATGGCGTAGGGTATGGGTTAGATGTAGGGTTTGGGTTATTTTTAGGGTTAGGCCTCGGCTTAGGATAAGGGTTAGGAGTAGGGTACGTGTTAGGGTTAGGGTAGGGGTTACGCTTAGGGTACGCGTTAGGGTTAGGGTAGTCATTAAACCTATCCCACTCTCTAGATACACCTTAGCACGTAAAGGAATATAATTTGGGTGTCCAGCAATGGAGAAGAGATTAGACACTAGGATAAGATAAGGAACACACCCATTATAAAGAAATCACATTAGGATTCTGTTTTTAACGTGTTCCTTAAAACACTAGTGCTTAGGAAATCTATTGGAGGCAGAAGCAGTCAAGGGTAGCTTAGGGGTAGGGTTAGGGTTAGGGTTAGGGTTAGGTTTAGGGCTAGGGTACGGCTTAGTTAACGGGTTCGGGTACGGGTTCTTGTACTGCGTAGGGTATGGGTTAGGGTTAGTGTTAGGGTTAGGGCTCGTTTTAGGGTACGGGTTAGGATTAGGATACGAGTTAGGGTTAGGGTAGTTATTAAACCTATCCCACTCTCTAGATAGCCCTTAGCACGTAATGGAATATTATTTGGGGGTCCAGCCATGGAGATGAGTTTAGACATTAGGATAAGATAAGGAACACTCCCATTATAAAGAAATCACATTAGGATTCTCTTTTTAACCTCTTCCTTAAAACACTAGTGCTTAGGAAATCTATTGCAGGCAGAAGCAGTCATGGGTAGCTTAAGGTTAATGTTAGGGTTAGGATTAGGGTTAGGGTACGGTTTAGGGTACGGTTTCGGGTACGGCGTAGCGTATGGGTTAGATTTAGGGTTTGGGTTATTTTTAGGGTTAGGGCTCGGTTTAGCATACAGGTTAGGAGTAGGGTACGTGTTAGGGTTAGGGTAGGGGTTAGGCTTATGTTACGCGTTAGGGTTAGGGTAGTTATTAAACCTATCCCAGTCTCTAGATCCCCCTTAGCAGGTAAAGGAATATAATTTGGGGGTCCAGCAATGGAGAAGAGTTTAGACACTAGGATAAAATAAGGAACACACCCATTATAAAGAAATCACATTATGATTCTCTTTTTAACCTGTTCCTTAAAACACTAGTGCTTAGGAAAACTATTGGAGGCAGAAGCAGTCAAGGGTAGCTTAGGGGTAGGTTTAGGGTTAGGGTACGGTTTCGGTTACGGCGTAGGGTATGCGTTAGGTTTAGGGTTAGGGTTAGTGTTAGGGTTAGGGCTCTGTTTAGGGTACGGGTTAGGATTAGCGTACGTGTTAGGGTTAGGGTAGGGGTAAGGGTTAGGGTACGGATTAGGGTTAGGGTAGTTATTAAACCTATCCCACTCTCTAGATACCCCTTAGCACGTAATGGAATATTATTTGGGGGTCCAGCCATGGAGAACAGTTTAGACATTAGGATAAGATAAGGAACACACCCATTAAAAAGAAATCACATTAGGATTCACTTTTTAACCTGTTCCTTAAAACACTAGTGCTTAGGAAATTTATTGGAGGCAGAAAAAGTCAAGGGGAGCTTAGGGTTACTGTTAGGGTTAGGGTTAGGTTTAGGGTTAGGTTTAGGGTACGGTTTAGGGTACGGGTTCGGGTACGGCGTAGGGTATGGGTTAGATTTAGGGTTTGGGTTATTTTTAGGGTTAGGGCTCGGTTTAGGATACGGGTTAGGTGTAGGGTACGAGTTAGTGTTAGGGTAGGGGTTAGGCTTAGGGTACGCGTTAGGGTTAGGGTAGTTATTAAACCTATCCCCCTCTCTAGATACCCCTTAGCACGTAAAGGAATATAATTTGGGGGTCCAGCAATGGAGAAGAGTTTAGACACTTCGATAAAATAAGGAACACACCCATTATAAACAAATCACATTAGGATTCTCTTTTTAACCTGTTCCTTAAAACTCTAGTGCTTAGGAAATCTATTGGAGGCAGAAGCAGTCATGGGTAGCTTAGGGGTAGGTTTAGGGTTAGGGTACAGTGTCGGGTACGGCGTACGGTATGCGTTAGGTTTAGGGTTAGGGTTAGTGTTAGGGTTAGGGCTCGGTTTAGTGGACGGGTTAGTATTAGGGTACTTGATAGGGTTATATTAGTGGTTAGGGTTAGAATACGCGTTAGGTTTAGGGTAGGGTTTAGGGTTAGGGTACGCGTTAGGGTTAGGGTAGTTATTAAACCTATCCCAGTCTCTAGATACCCTTAGCACGTAAAGGAATATTATTTGGGGCTCCAGCCATGGAGAAGAGTTTAGACTCTAGGATAAGATAAGGAACACAGCCATTATAAAGAAATCACATTAGGATTATCTTTTTAACCTGTTCCTTAAAACACTAGTGCTTAAGAAATCTATTGGAGGCAGAAGCAGTCAAGGGTAGCTTAGGGTTAGGGTTAGGGTTAGGGTTAGGGTTAGGGTTAGGGTACGGTTTAGGGTACGGTTTCGGGTACGGCGTAGGGTATGGGTTAGATTTAGGGTTTGGGTTATTTTTAGGGTTAGGGCTCGGTTTAGGATACGGGTTAGGAGTAGGGTACGTTTTAGGGTTAGGGTAGGGGTTAGGCTTAGGGTACGCGTTAGGGTTAGGGTAGTTATTAAACCTATCCCACTCTCTAGATCCCCCTTAGCACGTAAAAGAATATAATTTGGGGGTCCAGCAATGGAGAAGAGTTTAGACACTAGGATAAAATAAGGAACACACCCATTATAAAGAAATCACATTAGGATTCTCTTTTTAACCTGTTCCTTAAAACACTAGTGCTTAGGAAAACTATTGGAGGCAGAAGGAGTCAAGGGTAGCTTAGGGGTAGGTATAGGGTTAGGGTACGGTTTCGGGTACGGCGTAGGGTATGCGTTAGGGTTAGGGTTAGTGTTAGGGTTAGGGCTCGGTTTAGGGTACGGTTTAGGATTAGCGTACGTGTTAGTGTTAGGGTAGGGGTAAGGGTTAGGGTACGGATTAGGGTTAGGGTAGTTATTAAACCTATCCCACTCTCTAGATACCCCTTAGCACGTAATGGAATATTATTTGGGGGTCCAGCCATGGAGAACAGTTTAGACATTAGGATAAGATAAGGAACACACCCATTATAAAGAAATCAGATTAGGATTCTCTTTTTAACCTGTTCCTTAAAACACTAGTGCTTAGGAAATCTATTGGAGGCAGAAGCAGTCAAGGGTAGCTTAGGGTTACTGTTAGGGTTAGGGTTAGGGTACGGCTTAGGGTACGGGTTCGGGTACGGCGTAGGGTATGGGTTAGTGTTAGGGTTATGGTTAGTGTTAGGTTTAGGGCTCGGTTTAGGGTACGGGTTAGGATTAGGGTACGTGTTAGTGTTAGGGTAGGGGTTAGGGTTAGGGTACGCGTTAGGGTAAGGGTAGTTATTAAACCTATCCCACGCTCTAGATACCCCTTAGCACGTAAAGAAAGATTATTTGGGGGTCCAGCCATGGAGAAGAGTTTAGACAGATGGATAAAATAAGGAACACACCCATTATAAAAAAATCACATTAGGATTCTATTTTTAACCTGTTCCTTAACACACTGGTGCTTAGGAAATCTATTGGAGGCAGAAGCAGTGAAGCGTAGCATAGGGTTAGGGTTAGGGTTAGGGTTTGGGTACGACTTAGGGTACGTACGGGTTCGGGTACAGGTTTGGGTATGGCGTAGGGTATGGGTTTGGGTTAGGGTTAGTGTTAGGGTTAGGGCTCGGTTTAGGGTACGGGTTAGGATTAGGATACGAGTTAGGGTTAGGGTAGTTATTAAACCTATCCCACTCTCTAGATACCCCTTAGCACGTAAAGGAATATTATTTGGGGGTCCAAAAATGGAGAAGAATTTGGACACTAGGATAAGATAAGGAACACACCCATTATAAAGAAATCACATTAGGATTCTCTTTTTAACCTGTTCCTTAAAACACTAGTTCTTAGGAAATCTATAGGAGGCTGAAGCAGTCAAGGGTAGCATAGGGTAGGGTTAGGGTTAGGGTACGGCTTAGGTTACGGGTTTGGGTACGGGTTCGGGTACGGCGTATGGTATGGGTTAGGGTTAGGGTTAGGGTTAGTGTTAGGGTTAGTGCTCGGTTTAGGGTACGGGTTAGGATTAGGGTATGTGTTAGGGTTAGGGTAGGGGTTAGGATTAGGGTACGGATTAGGGTTGGGGTAGTTATTAAACCTATCCCACTGTCTAGATACCCCTTAGCACGTAAAGGAATATTATTTGGGGGTCCAGCCATGGAGAAGAGTTTAGACACTAGGATAAGATAAGGAACACACCCACTATAAAGAAATCACATTAGGATTCTCTTTTTAACCTGTACCTTAAAACACTAGTGCTTAGGAAATCTATTGGAGGCAGAAGCAGTCAAGGGTAAGTTAGGGGTAGGGTTAGGGTTAGGTTTAGGGATAGGGTACGGCTTAGTTAACGGGTTTGCGTACGGGTTCGTGTACTGCGTAGGGTATGGGTTAGGGTTAGGGTTAGGGTTAGTGTTAGGGTTAGGGCTCGGTTTAGGGTACGGGTTAGGATTAGGGTACGTGTTAGTGTTAGGGTAGGGGTTAGGGTTAGGGTACGCGTTAGGGTAAGGGTAGTTATTAAACCTATCCCACGCTCTAGATACCCCTTAGCACGTAAAGAAAGATTATTTGGGGGTCCAGCCATGGAGAAGAGTTTAGACACTAGGATAAAATAAGGAACACACCCATTATAAAGAAATCACATTAGGATTCTCTTTTTAACCTGTTCCTTAACACACTAGTGCTTAGGAAATCTACTGGAGGCAGAAGCAGTGAAGTGGAGCATAGGGTTAGGGTTAGGGTTAGGGTTTGGGTACGGCTTAGGGTACGTACTGGTTCGGGTACAGGTTTGGGTACGGCGTAGGTTATGGGTTTGGGTTAGGGTTAGGGTTAGGGTTAGGGCTCGGTTTAGGGTACGGGTTAGGATTAGGGTACGTGTTAGGGTTAGGGTAGGCGTTAGGGTTAGGTTACGCGTTAGGGTTAGGGTAGGGGTTAGTGTTAGGTTTAGTGCTCGGTTTAGGGTACGGGTTAGGGTTAGGGTACTTGTTAGGGTTAGGGTAGGGGTTAGGGTTAGGTTACGGATTAGGGTTGGGGTAGTTATTAAACCTATCCCACTCTCTAGACACCCCTTAGCACGTAAAGGAATATTATTTGGGGGTCCAGCCATGGAGAAGTGTTTAGACAATAGGATAAGATAAGGAACACACCCATTATAAAGAAATCACATTAGGATTCTCTTTTTAACCTGTACCTTAAAACACTAGTGCTTAGGAAATCTACTGGAGGCAGAAGTAGTCAAGGGTAGCTTACGGTTACTGTTAGGGTTAGGGTACGGCTTAGGGTACGGGTTCGGGTACGGGTTCGGGTACGGCGTAGGGTATGGGTTAGGCTTAGGGGTAGTGCTAGGGTTAGGGCTCGGTTTAGGGAACGGGTTAGTATTAGGGTACTTGTTAGGGTTAGGGTAGGGATTAGGTTTAGAGTACACGTTAGGTTTAGGGTAGGGGTTGGGGTTAGGGTACGCGTTAGGGTTAGGATAGTTAATAAGCCTATCCCACTCTCTAGATACCCCTTAGCACGTAAAGGAATATTATTTGGGGGTCCAGCCATGGAGAAGAGTTTAGACACTAGGATAAGATAAGGAACACACCCATTATAAAGAAATCACATTAGGATTCTCTTTTTAACCTGTTCCTTAAAACACTAGTGCTTAGGAAATCTATTGGAGGTAGAAGTAGTGAAGGGTAGCTTAGGGTTAGGTGTAGGGTTAGCGTTAGTGTACGGCTTAGGGTACGCGTTTGGGTAAGGTTTCGGGTACATCGTAGGGTATGGGTTAGGGTTAGGGTTCGGGTTAGTGTTAGGGTTAGGGCTCGGTTTCGGGTACGGGTTACGGTTAGGGTACGAGTTAGGGTTAGGGTAGGGGTAAGGGTTAGGGTACGGATTAGGGTTAGGGTAGTTATTAAACCTATCCCACTCTCTAGATACCCCTTAGCACGTAATGGAATATTATTTGGGGGTCCAGCCATGGAGATGAGTTTTGACATTAGGATAAGATAAGGAACACACCCATTATAAAGAAATCACATTAGGATTCTCTTTTTAACCTGTTCCTTAAAACACTAGTGCTTAGGAAATCTATTGGAGACAGAAGCAGTCAAGGGTAGCTAAGGGTTACTGTTAGGGTTAGGGTTAGGGTTAGGGTTAGGGTACGGTTTAGGGTACGGGTTCGGGTATGGCATAGGGTATGGGTTAGATTTAGGGTTTGGGTTATTTTTAGGGTTAGGCCTCGGTTTAGGATACGGGTTAGGAGTAGGGTACGTGTTAGGGTTAGGGTAGGGGTTAGGCTTAGGGTACGCGTTAGGGTTAGGGTAGTTATTAAACCTATCCCACTCTCTAGATACACTTTAGCACGTAAAGGAATATAATTTGGGGGTCCAGCAATGGAGAAGAGTTTAGACACTAGGATAAGATAAGGAACACACCCATTATAAAGAAATCACATTAGGATTCTGTTTTTAACCTGTTCCTTAAAACACTAGTGCTTAGGAAGTGTATTGGAGGCAGAGGCAATCAAGGGAAGCTTAGGGTTAGGGTTAGGGTTAGGGTTAGGGTTAGGTTTAGGGTTAGGGTACGGCTTAGTGTATGGGTTCGGGTACGGGTTCGTGTACTGCGTAGGGCATGGGTTAGGGTTAGGGTTAGGGTTAGTGTTAGGGTTAGGGCTCGGTTTAGGGTACGGGTTAGGATTAGGGTACGTGTTAGTGTTAGGGTAGGGGTTAGTGTTAGGGTACGCGTTAGGGTAAGGGTAGTTATTAAACCTATCCCACGCTCTAGATACCCCTTAGCACGTACAGAAATATTATTTGGGGGTCCAGCCTTGGAGAAGAGTTTAGACACTAGGATAAGATAAGGAAAACACCCATTATAAAGAAATCACATTAGGATTCTCTTTTTAACCTATTCCTTAAAACACTAGTGCTTAGGAAAACTTTTGGAGGCAGAAGGAGTCAAGGGTAGCTTAGGGGTAGGTATAGGGTTAGGGTACGGTTTCGGGTACGGCGTATGGTATGCGTTAGGGTTAGGGTTATGGTTAGTGTTAGGGTTAGGGCTCGGTTTAGGGTACGGGTTAGGATTAGCGTACGTGTTAGGGTTAGGGTAGGGGTAAGGGTTAGGGTACGAATTAGGGTTAGGGTAGTTATTAAACCTATCCCACTCTCTAGATACCCCTTAGCACGTAATGGAATATTATTTGGGGGTCCAGCCATGGAGAACAGTTTAGACATTAGGATAAGATAAGGAACACACCCATTATAAAGAAATCACATTAGGATTCTCTTTTTAACCTGTTCCTTAAAACACTAGTGCTTAGGAAATCTATTGGAGGCAGAAGCAGTCAAGGGTAGCTTAGGGTTACTGTTAGGGTTAGGGTAAGGGTTAGGGTACGGGTTCGGGTACGGCGTAGGGTATGGGTTAGATTTAGGGTTTGTGTTATTTTTAGGGTTAAGCCTCGGTTTAGGATACGGGTTAGGAGTAGGGTATGTGTTAGGGTTAGGGTAGGCGTTAGGCTTAGGGTACGCATTAGGGTTAGGGTAGTTATTAAACCTATCCCACTCTCTAGATCCCCCTTAGCACGTAAAGGAATATAATTTGGGGGTCCAGCAATGGAGAAGAGTTTAGACACTAGGATAAGATAAGGAACACACCCATTATAAAGAAATCACATTAGGATTCTGTTTTTAACCTGTTCCTTAAAACACTAGAGCTTAGGAAATCTATTGGAGGCAGAAGCAGTCAAGGGTAAGTTAGGGGTAGGGTTAGGGTTAGGTTTAGGGATAGGGTACGGCTTAGTTAACGGGTTTGCATACGGGTTCGTGTACTGCGTAGGGTATGGGTTAGGGTTAGGGTTAGGGTTAGTGTTAGGGTTAGGTCTCGGTTTAGGGTACGGGTTAGGATTAGGGTACGTGTTAGTGTTAGGGTAGGGGTTAGGTTTAGGGTACGCGTTAGGGTAAGGGGAGTTATTAAACCTATCCCATGCTCTAGATACCCCTTAGCACGTAAAGAAAGATTATTTGGGGGTCCAGCCATGGAGAAGAGTTTAGACACTAGGATAAAGTAAGGAACACACCCATTATAAAGAAATCACATTAGGATTCTCTTTTTAACCTGTTCCTTAACACACTAGTGCTTAGGAAATCTACTGGAGGCAGAAGCAGTGAAGTGTAGCATAGGGTTAGGGTTAGGATTAGGGCTTGGGTACGGCTTAGGGTACGTACTGGTTCGGGTACAGGTTTGGGTACGGCGTAGGGTATGGGTTTGGGTTAGGGTTAGGGTTAGGGTTAGGGCTCGGTTTAGGGTACGGGTTAGGATTAGGGTACGTGTTAGGGTTAGGGTAGGCGTTAGGGTTAGGTTACGCGTTAGGGTTAGGGTAGGGGTTAGTGTTAGGGTTAGTGCTCGGTTTAGGGTACGGGTTAGGGTTAGGGTACTTGTTAGGGTTAGGGTAGGGGTTAGGGTTAGGTTACGGATTAGGGTTGGGGTAGTTATTAAACCTATCCCACTCTCTAGATACCCCTTAGCACGTAAAGGAATATAATTTGGGGGTCCAGCAATGGAGAAGAGTTTAGATACTAGGATAAAATAAGGAACACACCCATTATAAAAAATACACATTAGGATTCTCTTTTTAACCTGTTCCTTAAAACTCTAGTGCTCTAGGAAATCTATTGGAGGCAGAAGCAGTCATGGGTAGCTTAGGGGTAGGTTTAGGTTTAGGGTACGTTGTCCGGTACGGCGTAGGGTATGCGTTAGGTTTAGGGTTAGGGTTAGTGTTAGGGTTAGGGCTCGGTTTAGGGAAAGGGTTTGTATTGGGGTACTTGATAGGGTTAGGGTATGGGTTAGGGTTAGAGTACGCGTTAGGTTTAGTGTAGGGTTTAGGGTTAGGGTACGCGTTAGGGTTAGGGTAGTTATTAAACCTATCCCAGTCTCTAGATACCCTTAGCACGTAAAGGAATATTATTTGGGGGTCCAGCCATGGAGAAGAGTTTAGACTGTAGGATAAGACAAGGAACACAGCCATTATAAAGAAATCACATTAGGATTCTCTTTTTAACCTGTTCCTTAAAACAGTAGTGCTTAGGAAATCTATTGGAGGCAGAAGCAGTCATGGGTAGCTTAGGGTTAATGTTAGGGTTAGGGTTAGGGTTAGGGTTAGGGCTCGGTTTAGGGTACGGGTTAGGATTAGGGTCCGTGTTAGGGTTAGGGTAGGGGTTAGGGTTAGGGTACGGATTAGGGTTGGGGTAGTTATTAAACTTATCCCACTCTCTAGATGCCCCGTAGCACGTAAAGGAATATTACTTGGGGGACCAGCCATGGAGAAGAGTTTAGACATTAGGATAAGATAAGGAACACAACCATTATAAAGAAATCACATTAGGATTCTCTTTTTAACCTGTTCCTTAAA
The DNA here is from genome assembly GCF_028021215.1 of Eschrichtius robustus. NCBI lineage: Eukaryota > Metazoa > Chordata > Mammalia > Artiodactyla > Eschrichtiidae > Eschrichtius > Eschrichtius robustus. Next base: position 22,975,144 of record NC_090827.1, on the reverse strand, counting down.
ACACTAGTGCTTAGGAAATCTACTGGAGGCAGAAGCAGTCAAGGGTAGCTTATGGTTAGGGTTAGGGTTAGGGTTAGGGTTAGGGTTACGGTTAGGTTACGGCTTAGGGTACGGGTTCGGGTACGGGTTTGGGTACTGCGTAGGGTATGGGTTAGGGTTAGGATTAGTGCTAGGGTTAGGGCTCGGTTTAGGGTACGGTTTAGGATTAAGGTACGTGTTAGGGTTAGGGTTAGGGTTAGGGTTAGGGTTAGGGTTAGGTTTAGGGTTAGGGTACGGCTTAGTGTACGGGTTCGGGTACGGGTTCGTGTACTGCGTAGGGTATGGGTTAGGGTTAGGGTTAGGGTTAGTGTTAGGGTTAGGTCTCGGTTTACGGTACGGGTTAGGATTAGGGTACGTGTTAGGGTTAGGGTAGGGGTTAGGGTTAGGTTACGCGTTAGGGTTAGGGTAGGGGTTAGTGTTAGGTTACGCGTTAGGGTTAGGGTAGTTATTAAATGTATCCCACTCTCTAGATACCCCGTAGCAAGTAAAGGAATATTATTTGGGGGTCCAGCCATGGAGAAAGGTTTAGACACTAGGATAAGATAAGGAACACACCCATTATAAAGAAATCACATTAGGATTCTCTCTTTAACCTGTTCCTTAAAACACTAGTTCTTAGGAAATCTATTGGAGGCTGAAGCACTCAAGGGTAGCATAGGATAGGGTAGGGTTAGGGTTAGGGTTAGGGTTAGGGTACGGCTTAGGTTACGGGTTCGGGTACGGGTTCGGGTACGGCGTAGGGTATGGGTTAGGGTTAGGGTTAGGGTTAGTGTTAGGGTTAGTGCTCGGTTTAGGGTACGGGTTAGGATTAGGGTATGTGTTAGCTTTAGGGTAGGGGTTAGGATTAGGGTACGGATTAAAGTTGGGGTAGTTATTAAACCTATCCCACTGTCTAGATACCCCTTAGCACGTAAAGGAATATTATTTGGGGGTCCAGCCATGGAGAAGAGTTTAGACACTAGGATAAGATAAGGAACACACCCAATATAAAGAAATCACATTAGGATTCTCTTTTTAACCTGTACCTTAAAACACTAGTGCTTAGGAAATCTACTGGAGGCAGAGGCAGTCAAGGGTAGCTTACTGTTAGGGTTAGGGTTAGGGTTAGGGTTAGGGTTAGGGTTACGGTTAGGTTACGGCTTAGGGTACGGGTTCGGGTACGGGTTCGGGTACGGCGTAGGGTATGGGTTAGGGTTAGGATTAGTGCTAGGGTTAGGGCTCGGTTTAGGGTACGGGTTAGGATTAAGGTACGTGTTAGTGTTAGGGTAGGGGTTAGTGTTAGGGTAGGGGTTATGGTTAGGGTACGCGTTAGGGTAAGGGTAGTTATTAAACCTATCCCACGCTCTAGATACCCCTTAGCACGTAAAGAAATATTATTTGGGGGTCCAGCCATGGAGAAGACTTTAGACACTAGGATAAAATAAGGAACACACCCATTATTAAGAAATCACATTAGGATTCTCTTTTTAACCTGTTCCTTAAAACACTAGTGCTTAGGAAATCTATTGGAGGCAGAAGCAGTAAAGGGTAGCTTAGGGGTAGGGTTAGGGTTAGGGTTAGGGTTAGGGTACGGCTTAGGTTACGGGTTCGGGTACGGTTTCGGGTACGGCGTAGGGTATGCGTTAGGGTTAGGGTTAGGGTTATGGTTAGTGTTAGGGTTAGGGCTCGGTTTAGCGTACGGGTTAGGATTAGCGTACGTGTTAGGGTTAGGGTTAGGGTTAGGGTTAGGGTACGGATTAGGGTTAGGGTAGTTATTAAACCTATCCCACTCTCTAGATACCCCTTAGCACGTAATGGAATATTATTTGGGGGTCCAGCCATGGAGAACAGTTTAGACATTAGGATAAGATAAGGAACACACCCATTATAAAGAAATCACATTAGGATTCACTTTTTAACCTGTTCCTTAAAACACTAGTGCTTAGGAAATCTATTGGAGGCAGAAGAAGTCAAGGGAAGCTTAGGGTTACTCTTAGGGTTAGGGTTAGGGTTAGGGTTAGGGTTAGGGATAGGGTATGGTTTAGGGTACGGCGTAGGGTATGGGTTAGATTTAGGGTTTGGGTTATTTATAGGGTTAGGGCTCGGTTTAGGATACAGGTTAGGTGTAGGGTACGTGTTAGGGTTAGGGTAGGGGTTAGGCTTAGCGTACGCGTAAGTGTTAGGGTAGTTATTAAACCTATCCCACTCTCTAGATACCCCTTAGCACGTAAAGGAATATAATTTGGGGGTCCAGCAATGGAGAAGAGTTTAGATACTAGGATAAAATAAGGAACACACCCATTATAAAAAATACACATTAGGATTCTCTTTTTAACCTGTTCCTTAAAACTCTAGTGCTTAGGAAATCTATTGGAGGCAGAAGCAGTCATGGGTAGCTTAGAGGTAGGTTTAGGGTTAGGGTACGGTGTCCGGTACGGCGTAGGTTATGCGTTAGGTTTAGGGTTAGGGTTAGTGTTAGGGTTAGGGCTCGGTTTAGGGAACGGGTTTATATTAGGGTACTTGATAGGGTTAGGGTAGGGGTTAGGGTTAGAGTACGCGTTAGGTTTAGTGTAGGGTTTAGGGTTAGGGTACGCGTTAGGGTTAGGGTAGTTATTAAACCTATCCCAGTCTCTAGATACCCTTAGCACGTAAAGGAATATTATTTGGGGGTCCATCCATGGAGAAGAGTTTAGACTGTAGGATAAGACAAGGAACACAGCCATTATAAAGAAATCACATTAGGATTCTCTTTTTAACCTGTTCCTTAAAACAGTAGTGCTTAGGAAATCTATTGGAGGCAGAAGCAGTCATGGGTAGCTTAGGGTTAATGTTAGGGTTAGGGTTAGGGTTAGGGTACAGTTTAGGGTACGGTTTCGGGTACGGCATAGGGTATGGGTTAGATTTAGGGTTTGGGTTATTTTTAGGGTTAGGGCTCGGTTTAGGATACGGGTTAGGAGCAGGGTACGTGTTAGGGTTAGGGTAGGGGTTAGGCTTAGGGTATGCGTTAGGGTTAGGGTAGTTATTAAACCTATCCCACACTGTAGATCCCCCTTAGCACGTAAAGGAATATAACTTGGGGGTCCAGCAATGGAGAAGAGTTTAGACACTAGGATAAAATAAGGAACACACCCTTTATAAAGAAATCACAATAGGATTCTCTTTTTAACCTGTTCCTTAAAACACTAGTGCTTAGGAAATCTATTGGAGGTAGAAGCAGTGAAGGGTAGCTTAGGGTTAGGGTTAGGGTTAGGGTTAGGTTACGGTTTAGGGTACGAGTTCGGGTACAGGTTTTGGTACGGCGTAGGGTATGGGTTTGGGTTAGGGTTAGGGTTAGGGTTAGGGCTCGGTTTAGGGTACGGGTTAGGATTAGGGTCCGTGTTAGGGTTAGGGTAGGGGTTAGGGTTAGGGTACGGATTAGGGTTGGGGTAGTTATTAAACTTATCCCACTCTCTAGATGCCCCGTAGCACGTAAAGGAATATTACTTGGGGGACCAGCCATGGAGAAGAGTTTAGACATTAGGATAAGATAAGGAACACAACCATTATAAAGAAATCACATTAGGATTCTCTTTTTAACCTGTTCCTTAAAACACTAGTGCTTAGGAAATCTATTGGAGGCAGAAGCAGTCAAGGGTAGCTTAGGGTTAGGGTTATGGTTAGGGTTAGGGTTAGGGTACGGCTTAGGTTACGGGTTCGGGTATGGCGTAGGGTATGGGTTAGATTTAGGTTTTGGGTTATTTTTAGGGTTAGGCCTCAGTTTAGGATACGGGTTAGGAGTAGGGTACGTGTTAGGGTTAGGGTAGGGGTTAGGCTTAGGGTACGCGTTACGGTTAGGGTAGTTATTAAACCTATCCCACTCTCTAGATACACCTTAGCACGTAAAGGAATATTATTTGGGGGTCCAGCAATGGAAAAGAGTTTAGACACTAGGATAAGATAAGGAACACACCCATTATAAAGAAATCACATTAGGATTCTGTTTTTAACCTGTTCCTTAAAACACTAGTGCTTAGGAAATGTATTGGAGGCAGAGGCAATCAAGGGAAGCTTAGGGTTAGGGTTAGGGTTAGGGTTAGTGTTAGGTTTAGGGTTAGGGTACGGCTTAGTGTACGGGTTCGGGTACGGTTTTGTGTACTGCGTAGGGTATGGGTTAGGGTTAGGGTTAGGGTTAGTGTTAGGGTTAGGGTAGGGGTTAGTGTTAGGGTACGCGTTAGGGTAAGGGTAGTTATTAAACCTATCCCACGCTCTAGATACCCCTTAGCACGTAAAGAAATATTATTTGGGGGTCCAGCCTTGGAGAAGAGTTTAGACACTATGATAAGATAAGGAACACACCCATTATAAAGAATTAACATTAGGATTCCCTTTTTAACCTGTACCTTAAAAAACTAGTGCTTAGGAAATCTACTGCAGGCAGAAGCAGTCAAGGGTAGCTTACGGTTAGGGTTAGGGTTCGGGTACGGCTTAGGGTACGGGTTCTGGTACGGGTTCGGGTATGGCGTAGGGTATGTGTTAGGGTTAGGGGTAGTGCTGGGTTAGGGCTCGGTTTAGGGAACGGGTTAGTATTAGGTTACATGTTAGGGTTATGGTAGGGATTAGGGTTAGACTACGCATTAGGTTTAGGGTAGGGATTAGGGTTAGGGTACGCGTTAGAGTTAGGGTAGTTATTAAGCCGATCCCAATCTCTAGATACCCCTTAGCACGTAAAGGAATATTATTTGGGGGTCCAGCCATGGAGAAGGGTTTAGACACTAGGATAAGATAAGGAACACACCCATTATAAAGAAATCACATTAGGATTCTCTTTTTAACCTGTTCCTTAAAACACTAGTACTTAGGAAATCTATTGGAGGTAGAAGCAGTGAAGGGTAGCTTAGGGTTGGGGTTAGGGTTAGCGTTAGCGTACGGCTTAGGGTACGGGTTTGGGTAAGGGTTCGGGTACAGCGTAGGGTATGGGTTAGGGTAAGGGTTAGGGTTAGGGTTAGTGTTAGGCTTAGGGCTCGTTTTAGGGTACGGGTTAGGATTAGGATACGAGTTAGGGTTAGGGTATTTATTAAACCTATCCCACTCTCTAGATAGCCCTTAGCACGTAGTGGAATAATATTTGGTGGTCCAGCCATGGAGATGAGTTTAGACATTAGGATAAGATAAGGAACACACCCATTATAAAGAAATCACATTAGGATTCTCTTTTTAACCTCTTCCTTAAAACACTAGTGCTTAGGAAATCTATTGCAGGCAGAAGCAGTCATGGGTAGCTTAAGGTTAATGTTAGGGTTAAGATTAGGTTTAGGGTACGTTTTAGGGTATGGTTTCGGGTACGGCGTAGGGTATGGGTTAGATTTAGGGTTTGGGTTATTTTTAGGGTTAGGGCTCGGTTTAGGATACAGGTTAGGAGTAGGGTACGCGTTAGGGTTAGGGTAGTTATTAAACCTATCCCACTCTCTAAATCCCCCTTAGCACGTAAAGGAATATAATTTGGGGGTCCAGCAATGGAGAAGAGTTTAGACACTAGGATAAAATAAGGAACACACCCATTAAAAAGAAATCACATTAGGATTCTCTTTTTAACCTGTTCCTTAAAACACTAGAGCTTAGGAAAACTATTGGAGGCAGAAGCAGTCAAGGGTAGCTTAGGGGTAGGTTTAGGGTTAGGGTACGGTTTCGGGTACGGCGTAGGGTATGCGTTAGGTTTAGGATTAGGGTTAGTGTTAGGGTTAGGGCTCGGTTTAGGGTACGGGTTAGGATTAGCGTACGTGTTAGGGTTAGGGTAGGGGTAAGGGTTAGGGTACGGATTAGGGTTAGGGTAGTTATTAAACCTATCCCACTCTCTAGATACCCCTTAGCACGTAATGGAATATTATTTGGGGGTCCAGCCATGGAGAACAGTTTAGACATTAGGATAAGATATGGAATACACCCATTATAAAGAAATCACATTAGGATTCACTTTTTAACCTGTTCCTTAAAACACTAGTGCTTAGGAAATCTATTGGAGGCAGAAAAAGTCAAGGGGAGCTTAGGGTTACTGTTAGGGTTAGGGTTAGGGTTAGGGTTAGGTTTAGGGTACGGTTTAGGGTACGGGTTCGGGTACGGCGTAGGGTATGGGTTAGATTTAGGGTTTGGGTTATTTTTAGGCTTAGGGCTCGGTTTAGGATACGGGTTAGGTGTAGGGTACAAGTTAGGGTTAGGGTAGGGGTTAGGCTTAGGGTACGCGTTTGGGTTAGGGTAGTTATTAAACCTATCCCACTCTCTAGATACCCCTTAGCACGTAAAGGAATATAATTTGGGGGTCCAGCAATGGAGAAGAGTTTAGACACTAGGATAAAATAAGGAACACACCCATTATAAACAAATAACATTAGGATTCTATTTTTAACCTGTTTCTTAAAACTCTAGTGCTTAGGAAATCTATTGGAGGCAGAAGCAGTCAAGGGTAAGTTAGGGGTAGGGTTAGGGTTAGGTTTAGGGATAGGGTACGGCTTAGTTAACGGGTTTGCGTACGGGTTCGTGTACTGTGTAGAGTATGGTTTAGGGTTAGGGTTAGGGTTAGTGTTAGGGTTAGGGCTCGGTTTAGGGTACGGGTTAGGATTAGGGTACGTGTTAGTGTTAGGGTAGGGGTTAGGGTTAGGGTACGCGTTAGGGTAAGGGTAGTTATTAAACCTATCCCACGCTCTAGATACCCCTTAGCACGTAAAGAAAGATTATTTGGGGGTCCAGCCATGGAGAAGAGTTTAGACACTAGGATAAAATAAGGAACACACCCATTATAAAGAAATCACATTAGGATTCTCTTTTTAACCTGTTCCTTAACACACTAGTGCTTAGGAAATCTACTGGAGGCAGAAGCAGTGAAGTGGAGCATAGGGTTAGGGTTAGGGTTAGGGTTTGGGTACGGCTTAGGGTACGAACTGGTTCGGGTACAGGTTTGGGTACGGCGTAGGGTATGGGTTTGGGTTAGGGTTAGGGTTAGGGTTAGGGCTCGGTTTAGGGTACTGGTTAGGATTAGGGTACGTGTTAGGGTTAGGGTAGACGTTAGGGTTAGGTTACGCGTTAGGGTTAGGGTAGGGGTTAGTGTTAGGGTTAGTGCTCGGTTTAGGGTACGGGTTAGGGTTAGGGTACTTGTTAGGGTTAGGGTAGGGGTTAGGGTTAGGGTACGGATTAGGGTTGGGGTAGTTATTAAACCTATCCCACTCTCTAGACACCCCTTAGCACGTAATGGAATATTATTTGGGGGTCCAGCCATGGAGAAGTGTTTAGACAATAGGATAAGATAAGGAACACACCCATTATAAAGAAATCACATTAGGATTCTCTTTTTAACCTGTACCTTAAAACACTAGTGCTTAGGAAATCTACTGGAGGCAGAAGTAGTCAAGGGTAGCTTACGGTTACTGTTAGGGTTAGGGTACGGCTTAGGGTACGGGTTCGGGTATGGGTTCGGGTACGGCGTAGGGTATGGGTTAGGGTTAGGGGTAGTGCTAGGGTTAGGGCTCGGTTTAGGGAACGGGTTAGTATTAGGGTACTTGTTAGGGTTAGGGTAGGGATTAGGTTTAGAGTACACGTTAGGTTTAGGGTAGGGGTTGGGGTTAGGGTACGCGTTAGGGTTAGGATAGTTAATAAGCCTATCCCACTCTCTAGATACCCCTTAGCACGTAAAGGAATATTATTTGGGGGTCCAGCCATGGAGAAGAGTTTAGACACTAGGATAAGATAAGGAACACACCCATTATAAAGAAATCACATTAGGATTCTCTTTTTAACCTGTTCCTTAAAACACTAGTGCTTAGGAAATCTATTGGAGGTAGAAGTAGTGAAGGGTAGCTTAGGGTTAGGTTTAGGGTTAGCGTTAGTGTACGGCTTAGGGTACGCGTTTGGGTAAGGTTTCGGGTACAGCGTAGGGTATGGGTTAGGGTTAGGGTTCGGGTTAGTGTTAGGGTTAGGGCTCGGTTTAGGGTATGGGTTAGGATTAGGTTACGAGTTAGGGTTAGGGTAGGGGTAAGGGTTAGGGTACGGATTAGGGTTAGGGTAGTTATTAAACCTATCCCACTCTCTAGATACCCCTTAGCACGTAATGGAATATTATTTGGGGGTCCAGCCATGGAGATGAGTTTAGACATTAGGATAAGATAAGGAACACACCCGTTATAAAGAAATCACATTAGGATTCTCTTTTTAACCTGTTCCTTAAAACACTAGTGCTTAGGAAATCTATTGGAGGCAGAAGCAGTCAAGGGTAGCTTAGGGTTACTGTTAGGGTTAGGGTTAGGGTTAGGGTTAGGGTACGGTTTAGGGTACGGGTTCGGGTATGGCGTAGGGTATGGGTTAGATTTAGGGTTTGGGTTATTTTTAGGGATAGGCCTCGGTTTAGGATACGTGTTAGGAGTAGGGTACGTGTTAGGGTTAGGGTAGGGGTTAGGCTTAGGGTACGCGTTAGGGTTAGGGTAGTTATTAAACCTATCCCACTCTCTAGATACACTTTAGCACGTAAAGGAATATAATTTGGGGGTCCAGCAATGGAGAAGAGTTTAGACACTAGGATAAGATAAGGAACACACCCATTATAAAGAAATCACATTAGGATTCTGTTTTTAACCTGTTCCTTAAAACACTAGTGCTTAGGAAATGTATTGGAGGCAGAGGCAATCAAGGGAAGCTTAGGGTTAGGGTTAGGGTTAGGGTTAGGGTTAGGTTTAGGGTTAGGGTACGGCTTAGTGTACGGGTTCGGGTACGGGTTCGTGTACTGCGTAGGGCATGGGTTAGGGTTAGGGTTAGGGTTAGTGTTAGGGTTAGGGCTCGGTTTAGGGTACGGGTTAGGATTAGGGTACGTGTTAGTGTTAGGGTAGGGGTTAGTGTTAGGGTACGCGTTAGGGTAGGGGTAGTTATTAAACCTATCCCACGCTCTAGATACCCCTTAGCACGTACAGAAATATTATTTGGGGGTCCAGCCTTGGAGAAGAGTTTAGACACTAGGATAAGATAAGGAACACACCCATTATAAAGAAATCACATTAGGATTCTCTTTTTAACCTATTCCTTAAAACACTAGTGCTTAGGAAAACTATTGGAGGCAGAAGGAGTCAAGGGTAGCTTAGGGGTAGGTATAGGGTTAGGGTACGGTTTCGGGTACGGCGTAAGGTATGCGTTAGGGTTAGGGTTATGGTTAGTGTTAGGGTTAGGGCTCGGTTTAGGGTACGGGTTAGGATTAGCGTACGTGTTAGGATTAGGGTAGGGGTAAGGGTTAGGGTACGAATTAGGGTTAGGGTAGTTATTAAACCTATCCCACTCTCTAGATACCCCTTAGCACGTAATGGAATATTATTTGGGGGTCCAGCCATGGAGAACAGTTTAGACATTAGGATAAGATAAGGAACACACCCATTATAAAGAAATCACATTAGGATTCTCTTTTTAACCTGTTCCTTAAATCACTAGTGCTTAGGAAATCTATTGGAGGCAGAAGCAGTCAAGGGTAGCTTAGGGTTACTGTTAGGGTTAGGGTAAGGGTTAGGGTACGGTTTAGGGTACGGGTTCGGGTACGGCGTAGGGTATGGGTTAGATTTAGGGTTTGTGTTATTTTTAGGGTTAAGCCTCGGTTTAGGATACGGGTTAGGAGTAGGGTATGTGTTAGTGTTAGGGTAGGCGTTAGGCTTAGGGTACGCATTAGGGTTAGGGTAGTTATTAAACCTATCCCACTCTCTAGATCCCCCTTAGCACGTAAAGGAATATAATTTGGGGGTCCAGCAATGGAGAAGAGTTTAGACACTAGGATAAGATAAGGAACACACCCATTATAAAGAAATCACATTAGGATTCTGTTTTTAACCTGTTCCTTAAAACACTAGTGCTTAGGAAATCTATTGGAGGCAGAAGCAGTCAAGGGTAAGTTAGGGGTAGGGTTAGGGTTAGGTTTAGGGATAGGGTACGGCTTAGTTAACGGGTTTGCGTACGGGTTCGTGTACTGCGTAGGGTATGGGTTAGGGTTAGGGTTAGGGTTAGTGTTAGCGTTAGGGCTCGGTTTAGGGTACGGGTTAGGATTAGGGTACGTGTTAGTGTTAGGGTAGGGGTTAGGGTTAGGGTACGCGTTAGGGTAAGGGTACTTATTAAACCTATCCCACTCTCTAGATACCCCTTAGCACGTAAAGGAATATTATTTGGGGGTCCAGCCATGGAGAAGTGTTTAGACAATAGGATAAGATAAGGAACACCCCCATTATAAAGAAATCACATTAGGATTCTCTTTTTAACCTGTACCTTAAAACACTAGTGCTTAGGAAATCTACTGGAGGCAGAAGTAGTCAAGGGTATCTTACGGTTACGGTTAGGGTTAGGGTACGGCTTAGGGTACGGGTTCGGGTACGGGTTCGGGTACGGCGTAGGGTATGGGTTAGGGTTAGGGGTAGTGCAAGGGTTAGGGCTCGGTTTAGGGAACGGGTTAGTATTAGGGTACTTGTTAGGGTTAGGGTAGGGATTAGGTTTAGAGTACACGTTAGGTTTAGGGTAGGGGTTGGGGTTAGGGTACGCGTTAGGGTTAGGGTAGTTAATAAGCCTATCCCACTCTCTAGATACCCCTTAGCACGTAAAGGAATATTATTTGGGGGTCCAGCCATGGAGAAGAGTTTAGACACTAGGATAAGATAAGGAACACACCCATTATAAAGAAATCACATTAGGATTCTCTTTTTAACCTGTTCCTTAAAACACTAGTGCTTAGGAAATCTATTGGAGGTAGAAGCAGTGAAGGGTAGCTTAGGGTTAGGTTTAGGGTTAGCGTTAGGGTACGGCTTAGGGTACGCGTTTGGGTAAGGGTTCGGGTACAGCGTAGGGTATGGGTTAGGGTTAGGGTTAGGGTTAGTGTTAGGGTTAGGGCTTGGTTTAGGGTACGGGTTAGGATTAGGGTACGAGTTAGTATTAGGGTAGGGGTAAGGGTTAGGTTACGGATTAGGGTTAGGGTAGTTATTAAACCTATCCCACTCTCTAGATACCCCTTAGCACGTAATGGAATATTATTTGGGGGTCCAGCCTTGGAGAAGAGTTTAGACACTAGGATAAGATAAGGAACACACCCATTATAAAGAAATCACATTAGGATTCTCTTTTTAACCTGTTCCTTAAAACACTAGTGCTTAGGAAAACTATTGGAGGCAGAAGGAGTCAAGGGTAGCTTAGGGGTAGGTATAGGGTTAGGGTACGGTTTCGGGTACGGCGTACGGTATGCGTTAGGGTTAGGGTTATGGTTAGTGTTAGGGTTAGGGCTCGGTTTAGGGTACGGGTTAGGATTAGCGTACGTATTAGGGTTAGGGTAGGGGTAAGGGTTAGGGTACGAATTAGGGTTAGGATAGTTATTAAACCTATCCCACTCTCTAGATACCCCTTAGCACGTAATGGAATATTATTTGGGGGTCCAGCCATGGAGAACAGTTTAGACATTAGGATAAGATAAGGAACACACCCATTATAAAGAAATCACATTAGGATTCTCTTTTTAACCTGTTCCTTAAAACACTAGTGCTTAGGAAATCTATTGGAGGCAGAAGCAGTCATGGGTAGCTTAGGGTTACTGTTAGGGTTAGGGTAAGGGTTAGGGTACGGTTTAGGGTACGGGTTCGGGTACGGCGTAGGGTATGGGTTAGATTTAGGGTTTGTGTTGTTTTTAGGGTTAAGCCTCGGTTTAGGATACGGGTTAGGAGTAGGGTATGTGTTAGGGTTAGTGTAGGCGTTAGGCTTAGGGTACGCATTAGGGTTAGGGTAGTTATTAAACCTATCCCACTCTCTAGATCCCCCTTAGCACGTAAAGGAATATAATTTGGGGGTCCAGCAATGGAGAAGAGTTTAGACACTAGGATAAAATAAGGAACACACCCATTAAAAAGAAATCACATTAGGATTCTCTTTTTAACCTGTTCCTTAAAACACTAGAGCTTAGGAAAACTATTGGAGGCAGAAGCAGTCAAGGGTAGCTTAGGGGTAGGTTTAGGGTTAGGGTACGGTTTCGGGTACGGCGTAGGGTATGCGTTAGGTTTAGGGTTAGGGTTAGTGTTAGGGTTAGGGCTCGGTTTAGGGTACGGGTTAGGATTAGCGTACGTGTTAGGGTTAGGGTAGGGGTAAGGGTTAGGGTACGGATTAGGGTTAGGGTAGTTATTAAACCTATCCCACTCTCTAGATACCCCTTAGCACGTAATGGAATATTATTTGGGGGTCCAGCCATGGAGAACAGTTTAGACATTAGGATAAGATATGGAATACACCCATTATAAAGAAATCACATTAGGATTCACTTTTTAACCTGTTCCTTAATACACTAGTGCTTAGGAAATCTATTGGAGGCAGAAAAAGTCAAGGGGAGCTTAGGGTTACTGTTAGGGTTAGGGTTAGGGTTAGGGTTAGGTTTAGGGTACGGTTTAGGGTACGGGTTCGGGTACGGCGTAGGGTATGGGTTAGATTTAGGGTTTGGGTTATTTTTAGGCTTAGGGCTCGGTTTAGGATACGGGTTAGGTGTAGGGTACAAGTTAGGGTTAGGGTAGGGGTTAGGCTTAGGGTACGCGTTTGGGTTAGGGTAGTTATTAAAACTATCCCACTCTCTAGATACCCCTTAGCACGTAAAGGAATATAATTTGGGGGTCCAGCAATGGAGAAGAGTTTAGACACTAGGATAAAATAAGGAACACACCCATTATAAACAAATAACATTAGGATTCTCTTTTTAACCTGTTCCTTAAAACTCTAGTGCTTAGGAAATCTATTGGAGGCAGAAGCAGTCAAGGGTAAGTTAGGGGTAGGGTTAGGGTTAGGTTTAGGGATAGGGTACGGCTTAGTTAACGGGTTTGCGTACGGGTTCGTGTACTGCGTAGGGTATGGGTTAGGGTTAGGGTTAGGGTTAGTGTTAGGGTTAGGGCTCGGTTTAGGGTACGGGTTAGGATTAGGGTACGTGTTAGTGTTAGGGTAGGAGTTAGGGTTAGGGTACGCGTTAGGGTAAGGGTAGTTATTAAACCTATCCCACGCTCTAGATACCCCTTAGCACGTAAAGAAAGATTATTTGGGGGTCCAGCCATGGAGAAGAGTTTAGACACTAGGATAAAATAAGGAACACACCCATTATAAAGAAATCACATTAGGATTCTCTTTTTAACCTGTTCCTTAACACACTAGTGCTTAGGAAATCTACTGGAGGCAGAAGCAGTGAAGTGGAGCATAGGGTTAGGGTTAGGGTTAGGGTTTGGGTACGGCTTAGGGTACGTACTGGTTCGGGTACAGGTTTGGGTACGGCGTAGGGTATGGGTTTGGGTTAGGGTTAGGGTTAGGGTTAGGGCTCGGTTTAGGGTACGGGTTAGGATTAGGGTACGTGTTAGGGTTAGGGTAGACGTTAGGGTTAGGTTACGCGTTAGGGTTAGGGTAGGGGTTAGTGTTAGGGTTAGTGCTCGGTTTAGGGTACGGGTTAGGGTTAGGGTACTTGTTAGGGTTAAGGTAGGGGTTAGGGTTAGGGTACGGATTAGGGTTGGGGTAGTTATTAAACTTATCCCATTCTCTAGACACCCCTTAGCACGTAAAGGAATATTATTTGGGGGTCCAGCCATGGAGAAGTGTTTAGACAATAGGATAAGATAAGGAACACACCCATTATAAAGAAATCACATTAGGATTCTCTTTTTAACCTGTACCTTAAAACACTAGTGCTTAGGAAATCTACTGGAGGCAGAAGTAGTCAAGGGTAGCTTACGGTTACTGTTAGGGTTAGGGTACGGCTTAGGGTACGGGTTCGGGTACGGGTTCGGGTACGGCGTAGGGTATGGGTTAGGGTTAGGGGTAGTGCTAGGGTTAGGGCTCGGTTTAGGGAACGGGTTAGTATTAGGGTACTTGTTAGGGTTAGGGTAGGGATTAGGTTTAGAGTACACGTTAGGTTTAGGGTAGGGGTTGGGGTTAGGGTACGCGTTAGGGTTAGGATAGTTAATAAGCCTATCCCACTCTCTAGATACCCCTTAGCACGTAAAGGAATATTATTTGGGGGTCCAGCCATGGAGAAGTGTTTAGACACTAGGATAAGATAAGGAACACACCCATTATAAAGAAATCACATTAGGATTCTCTTTTTAACCTGTTCCTTAAAACACTAGTGCTTAGGAAATCTATTGGAGGTAGAAGTAGTGAAGGGTAGCTTAGGGTTAGGTTTAGGGTTAGCGTTAGTGTACGGCTTAGGGTACGCGTTTGGGTAAGTTTTCGGGTACAGCGTAGGGTATGGGTTAGGGTTAGGGTTCGGGTTAGTGTTAGGGTTAGGGCTCGGTTTAGGGTACGGGTTAGGATTAGGGTACGAGTTAGGGTTAGGGTAGGGGTAAGGGTTAGGGTACGGATTAGGGTTAGGGTAGTTATTAAACCTATCCCACTCTCTAGATACCCCTTAGCACGTAATGGAATATTATTTGGGGGTCCAGCCATGGAGATGAGTTTAGACATTAGGATAAGATAAGGAACACACCCATTATAAAGAAATCCCATTAGGATTCTCTTTTTAACCTGTTCCTTAAAACACTAGTGCTTAGGAAATCTATTGGAGGCAGAAGCAGTCAAGGGTAGCTAAGGGTTACTGTTAGGGTTAGGGTTAGGGTTAGGGTTAGGATACGGTTTAGTGTACGGGTTCGGGTATGGCGTAGGGTATGTGTTAGATTTAGGGTTTGGGTTATTTTTAGGGTTAGGCCACGGTTTAGGATACGGGTTAGGAGTAGGGTACGTGTTAGGGTTAGGGTAGGGGTTAGGCTTAGGGTACGCGTTAGGGTTAGGGTAGTTATTAAACCTATCCCACTCTCTAGATACACTTTAGCACGTAAAGGAATATAATTTGGGGGTCCAGCAATGGAGAAGAGTTTAGACACTAGGATAAGATAAGGAACACACCCATTATAAAGAAATCACATTAGGATTCTGTTTTTAACCTGTTCCTTAAAACACTAGTGCTTAGGAAATGTATTGGAGGCAGAGGCAATCAAGGGAAGCTTAGGGTTAGGGTTAGGGTTAGGGTTAGGGTTAGGGTTAGGTTTAGGGTTAGGGTACGGCTTAGTGTACTGGTTCGGGTACGGGTTCGTGTACTGCGTAGGGCATGGGTTAGGGTTAGGGTTAGGGTTAGTGTTAGGGTTAGGGCTCGGTTTAGGGTACGGGTTAGGATTAGGGTACGTGTTAGTGTTAGGGTAGGGGTTAGTGTTAGGGTACGCGTTAGGGTAGGGGTAGTTATTAAACCTATCCCACGCTCTAGATACCCCTTAGCACGTACAGAAATATTATTTGGGGGTCCAGCCTTGGAGAAGAGTTTAGACACTAGGATAAGATAAGGAACACACCCATTATAAAGAAATCACATTAGGATTCTCTTTTTAACCTATTCCTTAAAACACTAGTGCTTAGGAAAACTATTGGAGGCAGAAGGAGTCAAGGGTAGCTTAGGGGTAGGTATAGGGTTAGGGTACGGTTTCGGTTATGGCGTAAGGTATGCGTTAGGGTTAGGGTTATGGTTAGTGTTAGAGTTAGGGCTCGGTTTAGGGTACGGGTTAGGATTAGCGTACGTGTTAGGGTTAGGGTAGAGGTAAGGGTTAGGGTACGAATTAGGGTTAGGGTAGTTATTAAACCTATCCCACTCTCTAGATACCCCTTAGCACGTAATGGAATATTATTTGGGGGTCCAGCCATGGAGAACAGTTTAGACATTAGGATAAGATAAGGAACACACCCATTATAAAGAAATCACATTAGGATTCTCTTTTTAACCTGTTCCTTAAAACACTAGTGCTTAGGAAATCTATTGGAGGCAGAAGCAGTCAAGGGTAGCTTAGGGTTACTGTTAGGGTTAGGGTAAGGGTTAGGGTACGGTTTAGGGTACGGGTTCGGGTACGGCGTAGGGTATGGGTTAGATTTAGGGTTTGTGTTGTTTTTAGGGTTAAGCCTCGGTTTAGGATACGGGTTAGGAGTAGGGTACTTGTTAGGGTTAGGGTAGGCGTTAGGCTTAGGGTACGCGTTAGGTTTAGGGTAGTTATTAAACCTATCCCACTCTCTAGATCCCCCTTAGCACGTAAAGGAATAAAATTTGGGGGTCCAGCAATGGAGAAGAGTTTAGACACTAGGATAAGATAAGGAACACACCCATTATAAAGAAATCACATTAGGATTCTGTTTTTAACCTGTTCCTTAAAACACTAGTGCTTAGGAAATCTATTGGAGGCAGAAGCAGTCAAGCGTAAGTTAGGGGTAGGGTTAGGGTTAGGTTTAGGGATAGGGTACGGCTTTGTTAATGGGTTTGCGTACGGGTTCGTGTACTGCGTAGGGTATGGGTTAGGGTTAGGGTTAGGGTTAGTGTTAGCGTTAGGGCTCGGTTTAGGGTACGGGTTAGGATTAGGGTACGTGTTAGTGTTAGGGTAGGGGTTAGGGTTAGGGTACGCGTTAGGGTAAGGGTAGTTATTAAACCTATCCCACGCTCTAGATACCCCTTAGCACGTAAAGAAAGATTATTTGGGGGTCCAGCCATGGAGAAGAGTTTAGACACTATGATAAAATAAGGAACACACCCATTATAAAGAAATCACATTAGGATTCTCTTTTTAACCTGTTCCTTAACACACTAGTGCTTAGGAAATCTACTGGAGGCAGAAGCAGTGAAGTGTAGCATAGGGTTAGGGTTAGGGTTAGGGTTTGGGTACGGCTTAGGGTACGTACTGGTTCGGGTACAGGATTGGGTACGGCGTAGGGTATGGGTTTGGGTTAGGATTAGTGTTAGGGTTAGGGCTCGGTTTAGGGTACGGGTTAGGATTAGGGTACGTGTTAGGGTTAGGGTAGGCGTTAGGGTTAGGTTACGCGTTAGGGTTAGGGTAGGGGTTAGTGTTAGGGTTAGTGCTCGGTTTAGGGTACGGGTTAGGGTTAGGGTACTTGTTAGGGTTAGGGTAGGAGTTAGGGTTAGGGTACGGATTAGGGTTGGGGTAGTTATTAAACCTATCCCACTCTCTAGATACCCCTTAGCACGTAAAGGAATATTATTTGGGGGTCCAGCCATGGAGAAGTGTTTAGACAATAGGATAAGATAAGGAACACACCCATTATAAAGAAATCACATTAGGATTCTCTTTTTAAACTGTACCTTAAAACACTAGTGCTTAGGAAATCTACTGGAGGCAGAAGTAGTCAAGGGTAGCTTACGGTTACGGTTAGGGTTAGGGTACGGCTTAGGGTACGGGTTCGGGTACGGGTTCGGGTACGGCGTAGGGTATGGGTTAGGGTTAGGGGTAGTGCTAGGGTTAGGGCTCGGTTTAGGGAACGGGTTAGTATTAGGGTACTTGTTGGGGTTAGGGTAGGGATTAGGTTTAGAGTACACGTTAGGTTTAGGGTAGGGGTTGGGGTTAGGGTACGCGTTAGGGTTAGGGTAGTTAATAAGCCTATCCCACTCTCTAGATACCCCTTAGCACGTAAAGGAATATTATTTGGGGGTCCAGCCATGGAGAAGGGTTTAGACACTAGGATAAGATAAGGAACACACCCATTATAAAGAAATCACATTAGGATTCTCTTTTTAACCTGTTCCTTAAAACACTAGTGCTTAGGAAATCTATTGGAGGTAGAAGCAGTGAAGGGTAGCTTAGGGTTAGGTTTAGGGTTAGCGTTAGGGTACGGCTTAGGGTACGCGTTTGGGTAAGGGTTCGGGTACAGCGTAGGGTATGGGTTAGGGTTAGGGTTAGGGTTAGTGTTAGGGTTAAGGCTTGGTTTAGGGTACGGGTTAGGATTAGGGTACGAGTTAGGGTTAGGGTAGGGGTAAGGGTTAGGGTACGGATTAGGGTTAGGGTAGTTATTAAACCTATCCCACTCTCTAGATACCCCTTAGCACGTAATGGAATATTATTTGGGGGTCCAGCCATGGAGATGAGTTTAGACATTAGGATAAGATAAGGAACACACCCATTATAAAGAAATCACATTAGGATTCTCTTTTTAACCTGTTCCTTAAAACACTAGTGCTTAGGAAATCTATTGGAGGCAGAAGCAGTTAAGGGTAGCTTAGGGTTACTGTTAGGGTTAGGGTTAGGGTTAGGGTTAGGGTACGGTTTAGGGTACGGGTTCGGGTATGGCGTAGGGTATGGGTTAGATTTAGGGTTTGGGTTAGGGTTAGGGTTAGGGTTAGGGTTAGGGTTAGGGTTAGGGTTAGGGTTAGGTTTAGGGTTAGGGTACGGCTTAGTTTACGGGTTCGGGTACGGGTTCGTGTACTGCGTAGGGTATGGGTTAGTGTTAGGGTTAGGGTTAGTGTTAGGGTTAGGGCTCGGTTTAGGGTACGGGTTAGGATTAGGGTACGTGTTAGTGTTAGGGTAGGGGTTAGTGTTAGGGTACGCGTTAGGGTAAGGGTAGTTATTAAACCTATCCCACGCTCTAGATACCCCTTAGCACGTACAGAAATATTATTTGGGGGTCCAGCCTTGGAGAAGAGTTTAGACACTAGGATAAGATAAGGAACACACCCATTATAAAGAAATCACATTAGGATTCTCTTTTTAACCTGTTCCTTAAAACACTAGTGCTTAGGAAAACTATTGGAGGCAGAAGGAGTCAAGGGTAGCTTAGGGGTAGGTATAGGGTTAGGGTACGGTTTCGGGTACGGCGTACGGTATGCGTTAGGGTTAGGGTTATGGTTAGTGTTAGGGTTAGGGCTCGGTTTAGGGTACGGGTTAGGATTAGCGTACGTGTTAGGGTTAGGGTAGGGGTAAGGGTTAGGGTACGAATTAGGGTTAGGGTAGTTATTAAACCTATCCCACTCTCTAGATACCCCTTAGCACGTAATGGAATATTATTTGGGGGTCCAGCCATGGAGAACAGTTTAGACATTAGGATAAGATAAGGAACACACCCATTATAAAGAAATCACATTAGGATTCTCTTTTTAACCTGTTCCTTAAAACACTAGTGCTTAGGAAATCTATTGGAGGCAGAAGCAGTCAAGGGTAGCTTAGGGTTACTGTTAGGGTTAGGGTAAGGGTTAGGGTACGGTTTAGGGTACGGGTTCGGGTACGGCGTAGGGTATGGGTTAGATTTAGGGTTTGTGTTGTTTTTAGGGTTAAGCCTCGGTTTAGGATACGGGTTAGGAGTAGGGTATGTGTTAGGGTTAGGGTAGGCGTTAGGCTTAGGGTACGCATTAGGGTTAGGGTAGTTATTAAACCTATCCCACTCTCTAGATCCCCCTTAGCACGTAAAGTAATATAATTTGGGGGTCCTGCAATGGAGAAGAGTTTAGACACTAGGATAAAATAAGGAACACACCCATTAAAAAGAAATCACATTAGGATTCTCTTTTTAACCTGTTCCTTAAAACACTAGAGCTTAGGAAAACTATTGGAGTCAGAAGCAGTCAAGGGTAGCTTAGGGGTAGGTTTAGGGTTAGGGTACGGTTTCGGGTACGGCGTAGGGTATGCGTTAGGTTTAGGGTTAGGGTTAGTGTTAGGGTTAGGGCTCGGTTTAGGGTACGGGTTAGGATTAGCGTACGTGTTAGGGTTAGGGTAGGGGTAAGGGTTAGGGTACGGATTAGGGTTAGGGTAGTTATTAAACCTATCCCACTCTCTAGATACCCCTTAGCACGTAATGGAATATTATTTGGGGGTCCAGCCATGGAGAACAGTTTAGACATTAGGATAAGATATGGAATACACCCATTATAAAGAAATCACATTAGGATTCACTTTTTAACCTGTTCCTTAAAACACTAGTGCTTAGGAAATCTATTGGAGGCAGAAAAAGTCAAGGGGAGCTTAGGGTTACTGTTAGGGTTAGGGTTAGGGTTAGGGTTAGGTTTAGGGTACGGTTTAGGGTACGGGTTCGGGTACGGCGTAGGGTATGGGTTAGATTTAGGGTTTGGGTTATTTTTAGGCTTAGGGCTCGGTTTAGGATACGGGTTAGGTGTAGGGTACAAGTTAGGGTTAGGGTAGGGGTTAGGCTTAGGGTACGCGTTTGGGTTAGGGTAGTTATTAAACCTATCCCACTCTCTAGATACCCCTTAGCACGTAAAGGAATATAATTTGGGGGTCCAGCAATGGAGAAGAGTTTAGACACTAGGATAAAATAAGGAACACACCCATTATAAACAAATAACATTAGGATTCTCTTTTTAACCTGTTCCTTAAAACTCTAGTGCTTAGGAAATCTATTGGAGGCAGAAGCAGTCAAGGGTAAGTTAGGGGTAGGGTTAGGGTTAGGTTTAGGGATAGGTTACGGCTTAGTTAACGGGTTTGCGTACGGGTTCGTGTACTGCGTAGGGTATGGGTTAGGGTTAGGGTTAGGGTTAGTGTTAGGGTTAGGGCTCGGTTTAGGGTACGGGTTAGGATTAGGGTACGTGTTAGTGTTAGGGTAGGGGTTAGGGTTAGGGTACGCGTTAGGGTAAGGGTAGTTATTAAACCTATCCCACGCTCTAGATACCCCTTAGCACGTAAAGAAAGATTATTTGGGGGTTCAGCCATGGAGAAGAGTTTAGACACTAGGATAAAATAAGGAACACACCCATTATAAAGAAATCACATTAGGATTCTCTTTTTAACCTGTTCCTTAACACACTAGTGCTTAGGAAATCTACTGGAGGCAGAAGCAGTGAAGTGGAGCATAGGGTTAGGGTTAGGGTTAGGGTTTGGGTACGGCTTAGGGTACGTACTGGTTCGGGTACAGGTTTGGGTACGGCGTAGGGTATGGGTTTGGGTTAGGGTTAGGGTTAGGGTTAGGGCTCGGTTTAGGGTACGGGTTAGGATTAGGGTACGTGTTAGGGTTAGGTTAGACGTTAGGGTTAGGTTACGCGTTAGGGTTAGGGTAGGGGTTAGTGTTAGGGTTAGTGCTCGGTTTAGGGTACGGGTTAGGGTTAGGGTACTTGTTAGGGTTAGGGTAGGGGTTAGGGTTAGGGTACGGATTAGGGTTGGGGTAGTTATTAAACCTATCCCACTCTCTAGACACCCCTTAGCACGTAAAGGAATATTATTTGGGGGTCCAGCCATGGAGAAGTGTTTAGACAATAGGATAAGATAAGGAACACACCCATTATAAAGAAATCACATTAGGATTCTCTTTTTAACCTGTACCTTAAAACACTAGTGCTTAGGAAATCTACTGGAGGCAGAAGTAGTCAAGGGTAGCTTACGGTTACTGTTAGGGTTAGGGTACGGCTTAGGGTACGGGTTCGGGTACGGGTTCGGGTACGGCGTAGGGTATGGGTTAGGGTTAGGGGTAGTGCTAGGGTTAGGGCTCGGTTTAGGGAACGGGTTAGTATTAGGGTACTTGTTAGGGTTAGGGTAGGGATTAGGTTTAGAGTACACGTTAGGTTTAGGGTAGGGGTTGGGGTTAGGGTACGCGTTAGGGTTAGGATAGTTAATAAGCCTATCCCACTCTCTAGATACCCCTTAGCACGTAAAGGAATATTATTTGGGGGTCCAGCCATGGAGAAGAGTTTAGACACTAGGATAAGATAAGGAACACACCCATTATAAAGAAATCACATTAGGATTCTCTTTTTAACCTGTTCCTTAAAACACTAGTGCTTAGGAAATCTATTGGAGGTAGAAGTAGTGAAGGGTAGCTTAGGGTTAGGTTTAGGGTTAGCTTTAGTGTACGGCTTAGGGTACGCGTTTGGGTAAGGTTTCGGGTACAGCGTAGGGTATGGGTTAGGGTTAGGGTTCGGGTTAGTGTTAGGGTTAGGGCTCGGTTTAGGGTACGGGTTAGGATTAGGGTACGTGTTAGGGTTAGGGTAGGGGTTAGGCTTAGGGTACGCGTTAGGGTTAGGGTAGTTATTAAACCTATCCCACTCTCTAGATACACTTTAGCACGTAAAGGAATATAATTTGGGGGTCCAGCAATGGAGAAGAGTTTAGACACTAGGATAAGATAAGGAACACACCCATTATAAAGAAATCACATTAGGATTCTGTTTTTAACCTGTTCCTTAAAACACTAGTGCTTAGGAAATATATTGGAGGCAGAGGCAATCAAGGGAAGCTTAGGGTTAGGGTTAGGGTTAGGGTTAGGTTTAGGGTTAGGGTACGGCTTAGTGTACGGGTTCGGGTACGGGTTCGTGTACTGCGTAGGGCATGGGTTAGGGTTAGGGTTAGGGTTAGTGTTAGGGTTAGGGCTCGGTTTAGGGTACGGGTTAGGATTAGTGTACGTGTTAGTGTTAGGGTACGCGTTAGGGTAGGGGTAGTTATTAAACCTATCCCACGCTCTAGATACCCCTTAGAACGTACAGAAATATTATTTGGGGGTCCAGCCTTGGAGAAGAGTTTAGACACTAGGATAAGATAAGGAACACACCCATTATAAAGAAATCACATTAGGATTCTCTTTTTAACCTATTCCTTAAAACACTAGTGCTTAGGAAAACTATTGGAGGCAGAAGGAGTCAAGGGTAGCTTAGGGGTAGGTATAGGGTTAGGGTACGGTTTCGGGTACGGCGTAAGGTATGCGTTAGGGTTAGGGTTATGGTTAGTGTTAGAGTTAGGGCTCGGTTTAGGGTACGGGTTAGGATTAGCGTACGTGTTAGGGTTAGGGTAGGGGTAAGGGTTAGGGTACGAATTAGGGTTAGGGTAGTTATTAAACCTATCCCACTCTCTAGATACCCCTTAGCACGTAATGGAATATTATTTGGGGGTCCAGCCATGGAGAACAGTTTAGACATTAGGATAAGATAAGGAACACACCCATTATAAAGAAATCACATTAGGATTCTCTTTTTAACCTGTTCCTTAAATCACTAGTGCTTAGGAAATCTATTGGAGGCAGAAGCAGTCAAGGGTAGCTTAGGGTTACTGTTAGGGTTAGGGTAAGGGTTAGGGTACGGTTTAGGGTACGGGTTCGGGTACGGCGTAGGGTATGGGTTAGATTTAGGGTTTGTGTTATTTTTAGGGTTAAGCCTCGGTTTAGGATACGGGTTAGGAGTAGGGTATGTGTTAGGGTTAGGGCAGGCGTTAGGCTTAGGGTACGCATTAGGGTTAGGGTAGTTATTAAACCTATCCCACTCTCTAGATCCCCCTTAGCACGTAAAGGAATATTATTTGGGGGTCCAGCAATGGAGAAGAGTTTAGACACTAGGATAAGATAAGGAACACACCCATTATAAAGAAATCACATTAGGATTCTGTTTTTAACCTGTTCCGTAAAACACTAGTGCTTAGGAAATCTATTGGAGGCAGAAGCAGTCAAGGGTAAGTTAGGGGTAGGGTTAGGGTTAGGTTTAGGGATAGGGTACGGCTTAGTTAACGGGTTTGCGTACGGGTTCGTGTACTGCGTAGGGTATGGGTTAGGGTTAGGGTTAGGGTTAGTGTTAGGGTTAGGGCTCGGTTTAGGGTACGGGTTAGGATTAGGGTACGTGTTAGTTTTAGGGTAGGGGTTAGGGTTAGGGTACGCGTTAGGGTAAGGGTAGTTATTAAACCTATCCCATGCTCTAGATACCCCTTAGCACGTAAAGAAAGATTATTTGGGGGTCCAGCCATGGAGAAGAGTTTAGACACTAGGATAAAATAAGGAACACACCCATTATAAAGAAATCACATTAGGATTCTCTTTTTAACCTGTTCCTTAACACACTAGTGCTTAGGAAATCTACTGGAGGCAGAAGCAGTGAAGTGGAGCATAGGGTTAGGGTTAGGGTTAGGGTTTGGGTACGGCTTAGGGTACGTACTGGTTCGGGTACAGGTTTGGGTACGGCGTAGGGTATGGGTTTGGGTTAGGGTTAGGGTTAGGGTTAGGGCTCGGTTTAGGGTACGGGTTAGGATTAGGGTACGTGTTAGGGTTAGGGTAGGCGTTAGGGTTAGGTTACGCGTTAGGTTTAGGGTAGGGGTTAGTGTTAGGGTTAGTGCTCGGTTTAGGGTACGGGTTAGGGTTAGGGTACTTGTTAGGGTTAGGGTAGGGGTTACGGTTAGGGTACGGATTAGGGTTGGGGTAGTTATTAAACCTATCCCACTCTCTAGATACCCCTTAGCACGTAAAGGAATATTATTTGGGGGTCCAGCCATGGAGAAGTGTTTAGACAATAGGATAAGATAAGGAACACAACCATTATAAAGAAATCACATTAGGATTCTCTTTTTAACCTGTACCTTAAAACACTAGTGCTTAGGAAATCTACTGGAGGCAGAAGTAGTCAAGGGTAGCTTACGGTTACGGTTAGGTTTAGGGTACGGCTTAGGGTACGGGTTTGGGTACGGGTTCGGGTACGGCGTAGGGTATGGGTTAGGGTTAGGGGTAGTGCTAGGGTTAGGGCTCGGTTTAGGGAACGGGTTAGTATTAGGGTACTTGTTAGGGTTAGGGTAGGGATTAGGTTTAGAGTACACGTTAGGTTTAGGGTAGGGGTTGGGGTTAGGGTACGCGTTAGGGTTAGGATAGTTAATAAGCCTATCCCACTCTCTAGATACCCCTTAGCACGTAAAGGAATATTATTTGGGGGTCCAGCCATGGAGAAGAGTTTAGACACTAGGATAAGATAAGGAACACACCCATTATAAAGAAATCACATTAGGATTCTCTTTTTAACCTGTTCCTTAAAACACTAGTGATTAGGAAACCTATTGGAGGTAGAAGCAGTGAAGGGTAGCTTAGGGTTAGGTTTAGGGTTAGCGTTAGGGTACGGCTTAGGGTACGCGTTTGGGTAAGGGTTCGGGTACAGCGTAGGGTATGGGTTAGGGTTAGGGTTAGGGTTAGTGTTAGGGTTAGGGCTCGGGTTAGGATTAGGATACGAGTTAGGGTTAGGGTAGGGGTAAGGGTTAGGGTACGGATTAGGGTTAGGTTAGTTATTAAACCTATCCCACTCTCTAGATACCCCTTAGCACGTAATGGAATATTATTTGGGGGTCCAGCCATGGAGATGAGTTTAGACATTAGGATAAGATAAGGAACACACCCATTATAAAGAAATCACATTAGGATTCTCTTTTTAACCTGTTCCTTAAAACACTAGTGCTTAGGAAATCTATTGGAGGCAGAAGCAGTCAAGGGTAGCTTAGGGTTACTGTTAGGGTTAGGGTTAGGGTTAGGGTTAGGGTACGGTTTAGGGTACGGGTTCGGGTATGGCGTAGGGTATGGGTTAGATTTAGGGTTTGGGTTATTTTTAGGGTTAGGCCTCGGTTTAGGATACGGGTTAGGAGTAGGGTACGTGTTAGGGTTAGGGTAGGGGTTAGGCTTAGCATACGCGTTAGGGTTAGGGTAGTTATTAAACGTATCCCACTCTCTAGATACACTTTAGCCCGTAAAGGAATATAATTTGGGGGTCCAGAAATGGAGAAGAGTTTAGACACTAGGATAAGATAAGGAACACACCCATTATAAAGAAATCACATTAGGATTCTGTTTTTAACCGGTTCCTTAAAACACTAGTGCTTAGGAAATGTATTGGAGGCAGAGGCAATCAAGGGAAGCTTAGGGTTAGGGTTACGGTTAGGGTTAGGGTTAGGTTTAGGGTTAGGGTACGTCTTAGTGTACGGGTTCGGGTACGGGTTCGTGTACTGCGTAGGGTATGGGTTAGGGTTAGGGTTAGGGTTAGTGTTAGGGTTAGGGCTCGGTTTAGGGTACGGGTTAGGATTAGGGTACGTGTTAGTGTTAGGGTAGGGGTTAGTGTTAGGGTACGCGTTAGGGTAAGGGTAGTTATTAAACCTATCCCACGCTCTAGATACCCCTTAGCACGTACAGAAATATTATTTGGGGGTCCAGCCTTGGAGAAGAGTTTAGACACTAGGATAAGATAAGGAACACACCCATTATAAAGAAATCACATTAGGATTCTCTTTTTAACCTGTTCCTTAAAACACTCGTGCTTAGGAAAACTATTGGAGGCAGAAGGAGTCAAGGGTAGCTTAGGGGTAGGTATAGGGTTAGGGTACGGTTTCGGGTACGGCGTACAGTATGCGTTAGGGTTAGGGTTATGGTTAGTGTTAGGGTTAGGGCTCGGATTAGGGTACGGGTTAGGATTAGCTTACGTGTTAGGGTTAGGGTAGGGGTAAGGTTTAGGGTACGAATTAGGGTTAGGGTAGTTATTAAACCTATCCCACTCTCTAGATACCCCTTAGCACGTAATGGAATATTATTTGGGGGTCCAGCCATGGAGAACAGTTTAGACATTAGGATAAGATAAGGAACACACCCATTATAAAGAAATCACATTAGGATTCTCTTTTTAACCTGTTCCTTAAAACACTAGTGCTTAGGAAATCTATTGGAGGCAGAAGCAGTCAAGGGTAGCTTAGGGTTACTGTTAGGGTTAGGGTAAGGGTTAGGGTACGGTTTAGGGTACGGGTTCGGGTACGGCGTAGGGTATGGGTTAGATTTAGGGTTTGTGTTGTTTTTAGGGTTAAGCCTCGGTTTAGGATACGGGTTAGGAGTAGGGTATGTGTTAGGGTTAGGGTAGGCGTTAGGCTTAGTGTACGCATTAGGGTTAGGGTAGTTATTAAACCTATCCCACTCTCTAGATCCCCCTTAGCACGTAAAGGAATAAAATTTGGGGGTCCAGCAATGGAGAAGAGTTTAGACACTAGGATAAGATAAGGAACACACCCATTATAAAGAAATCACATTAGGATTCTGTTTTTAACCTGTTCCTTAAAACACTAGTGCTTAGGAAATCTATTGGAGGCAGAAGCAGTCAAGGGTAAGTTAGGGGTAGGGTTAGGGTTAGGTTTAGGGATAGGGTACGGCTTAGTTAACGGGTTTGCGTACGGGTTCGTGTACTGCGTAGGGTATGGGTTAGGGTTAGGGTTAGGGTTAGTGTTAGCGTTAGGGCTCGGTTTAGGGTACGGGTTAGGATTAGGGTACGTGTTAGTGTTAGGGTAGGGGTTAGGGTTAGGGTATGCGTTAGGGTAAGGGTAGTTATTAAACCTATCCCACGCTCTAGATACCCCTTAGCACGTAAAGAAAGATTATTTGGGGGTCCAGCCATGGAGAAGAGTTTAGACACTAGGATAAAATAAGGAACACACCCATTATAAAGAAATCACATTAGGATTCTCTTTTTAACCTGTTCCTTAACACACTAGTGCTTAGGAAATCTACTGGAGGCAGAAGCAGTGAAGTGGAGCATAGGTTTAGGGTTAGGGTTAGGGTTTGGGTACGGCTTAGGGTACGTACTGGTTCGGGTACAGGTTTGGGTACGGCGTAGGGTATGGGTTTGGGTTAGGGTTAGGGTTAGGGTTAGGGCTCGGTTTACGGTACGGGTTAGGATTAGGGTACGTGTTAGGGTTAGGGTAGGCGTTAGGGTTAGGTTACGCGTTAGGTTTAGGGTAGGGGTTAGTGTTAGGTTTAGTGCTCGGTTTAGGGTACGGGTTAGGGTTAGGGTACTTGTTAGGGTTAGGGTAGGGGTTACGGTTAGGGTACGCATTAGGGTTGGGGTAGTTATTAAACCTATCCCACTCTCTAGATACCCCTTAGCACGTAAAGGAATATTATTTGGGGGTCCAGCCATGGAGAAGTGTTTAGACAATAGGATAAGATAAGGAACACAACCATTATAAAGAAATCACATTAGGATTCTCTTTTTAACCTGTACCTTAAAACACTAGTGCTTAGGAAATCTACTGGAGGCAGAAGTAGTCAAGGGTAGCTTACGGTTACGGTTAGGTTTAGGGTACGGCTTAGGGTACGGGTTCGGGTACGGGTTCGGGTACGGCGTAGGGTATGGGTTAGGGTTAGGGGTAGTGCTAGGGTTAGGGCTCGATTTAGGGAACGGGTTAGTATTAGGGTACTTGTTAGGGTTAGGGTAGGGATTAGGTTTAGAGTACACGTTAGGTTTAGGGTAGGGGTTGGGGTTAGGGTACGCGTTAGGGTTAGGATAGTTAATAAGCCTATCCCACTCTCTAGATACCCCTTAGCACGTAAAGGAATATTATTTGGGGGTCCAGCCATGGAGAAGAGTTTAGACACTAGGATAAGATAAGGAACACACCCATTATAAAGAAATCACATTAGGATTCTCTTTTTAACCTGTTCCTTAAAACACTAGTGCTTAGGAAACCTATTGGAGGTAGAAGCAGTGAAGGGTAGCTTAGGGTTAGGTTTAGGGTTAGCGTTAGGGTACGGCTTAGGGTACGCGTTTGGGTAAGGGTTCGGGTACAGCGTAGGGTATGGGTTAGGGTTAGGGTTAGGGTTAGTGTTAGGGTTAGGGCTCGGGTTAGGATTAGGATACGAGTTAGGGTTAGGGTAGGGGTAAGGGTTAGGGTACGGATTAGGGTTAGGGTAGTTATTAAACCTATCCCACTCTCTAGATACCCCTTAGCACGTAATGGAATATTATTTGGGGGTCCAGCCATGGAGATGAGTTTAGACATTAGGATAAGATAAGGAACACACCCATTATAAAGAAATCACATTAGGATTCTCTTTTTAACCTGTTCCTTAAAACACTAGTGCTTAGGAAATCTATTGGAGGCAGAAGCAGTCAAGGGTAGCTTAGGGTTACTGTTAGGGTTAGGGTTAGGGTTAGGGTTAGGGTACGGTTTAGGGTACGGGTTCGGGTATGGCGTAGGGTATGGGTTAGATTTAGGGTTTGGGTTATTTTTAGGGTTAGGCCTCGGTTTAGGATACGGGTTAGGAGTAGGGTACGTGTTAGGGTTAGGGTAGGGGTTAGGCTTAGCATACGCGTTAGGGTTAGGGTAGTTATTAAACGTATCCCACTCTCTAGATACACTTTAGCCCGTAAAGGAATATAATTTGGGGGTCCAGAAATGGAGAAGAGTTTAGACACTAGGATAAGATAAGGAACACACCCATTATAAAGAAATCACATTAGGATTCTGTTTTTAACCGGTTCCTTAAAACACTAGTGCTTAGGAAATGTATTGGAGGCAGAGGCAATCAAGGGAAACTTAGGGTTAGGGTTACGGTTAGGGTTAGGGTTAGGTTTAGGGTTAGGGTACGTCTTAGTGTACGGGTTCGGGTACGGGTTCGTGTACTGCGTAGGGTATGGGTTAGGGTTAGGGTTAGGGTTAGTGTTAGGGTT
This sequence comes from Eschrichtius robustus, assembly GCF_028021215.1. Lineage (NCBI taxonomy): Eukaryota > Metazoa > Chordata > Mammalia > Artiodactyla > Eschrichtiidae > Eschrichtius > Eschrichtius robustus. Next base: position 22,946,169 of record NC_090827.1, on the reverse strand, counting down.
AGGGCTCGGTTTAGGGTACGGGTTAGGATTAGGGTACGTGTTAGTGTTAGGGTAGGGGTTAGTGTTAGGGTACGCGTTAGGGTAAGGGTAGTTATTAAACCTATCCCACGCTCTAGATACCCCTTAGCACGTACAGAAATATTATTTGGGGGTCCAGCCTTGGAGAAGAGTTTAGACACTAGGATAAGATAAGGAACACACCCATTATAAAGAAATCACATTAGGATTCTCTTTTTAACCTGTTCCTTAAAACACTCGTGCTTAGGAAAACTATTGGAGGCAGAAGGAGTCAAGGGTAGCTTAGGGGTAGGTATAGGGTTAGGGTACGGTTTCGGGTACGGCGTACAGTATGCGTTAGGGTTAGGGTTATGGTTAGTGTTAGGGTTAGGGCTCGGATTAGGGTACGGGTTAGGATTAGCTTACGTGTTAGGGTTAGGGTAGGGGTAAGGTTTAGGGTACGAATTAGGGTTAGGGTAGTTATTAAACCTATCCCACTCTCTAGATACCCCTTAGCACGTAATGGAATATTATTTGGGGGTCCAGCCATGGAGAACAGTTTAGACATTAGGATAAGATAAGGAACACACCCATTATAAAGAAATCACATTAGGATTCTCTTTTTAACCTGTTCCTTAAAACACTAGTGCTTAGGAAATCTATTGGAGGCAGAAGCAGTCAAGGGTAGCTTAGGGTTACTGTTAGGGTTAGGGTAAGGGTTAGGGTACGGTTTAGGGTACGGGTTCGGGTACGGCGTAGGGTATGGGTTAGATTTAGGGTTTGTGTTGTTTTTAGGGTTAAGCCTCGGTTTAGGATACGGGTTAGGAGTAGGGTATGTGTTAGGGTTAGGGTAGGCGTTAGGCTTAGGGTACGCATTAGGGTTAGGGTAGTTATTAAACCTATCCCACTCTCTAGATCCCCCTTAGCACGTAAAGGAATAAAATTTGGGGGTCCAGCAATGGAGAAGAGTTTAGACACTAGGATAAGATAAGGAACACACCCATTATAAAGAAATCACATTAGGATTCTGTTTTTAACCTGTTCCTTAAAACACTAGTGCTTAGGAAATCTATTGGAGGCAGAAGCAGTCAAGGGTAAGTTAGGGGTAGGGTTAGGGTTAGGTTTAGGGATAGGGTACGGCTTAGTTAACGGGTTTGCGTACGGGTTCGTGTACTGCGTAGGGTATGGGTTAGGGTTAGGGTTAGGGTTAGTGTTAGCGTTAGGGCTCGGTTTAGGGTACGGGTTAGGATTAGGGTACGTGTTAGTGTTAGGGTAGGGGTTAGGGTTAGGGTATGCGTTAGGGTAAGGGTAGTTATTAAACCTATCCCACGCTCTAGATACCCCTTAGCACGTAAAGAAAGATTATTTGGGGGTCCAGCCATGGAGAAGAGTTTAGACACTATGATAAAATAAGGAACACACCCATTATAAAGAAATCACATTAGGATTCTCTTTTTAACCTGTTCCTTAACACACTAGTGCTTAGGAAATCTACTGGAGGCAGAAGCAGTGAAGTGTAGCATAGGGTTAGGGTTAGGGTTAGGGTTTGGGTACGGCTTAGGGTACGTACTGGTTCGGGTACAGGTTTGGGTACGGCGTAGGGTATGGGTTTGGGTTAGGATTAGTGTTAGGGTTAGGGCTCGGTTTAGGGTACGGGTTAGGATTAGGGTACGTGTTAGGGTTAGGGTAGGCGTTAGGGTTAGGTTACGCATTAGGGTTAGGGTAGGGGTTAGTGTTAGGGTTAGTGCTCGGTTTAGGGTACGGGTTAGGGTTAGGGTACTTGTTAGGGTTAGGGTAGGGGTTAGGGTTAGGGTACGGATTAGGGTTGGGGTAGTTATTAAACCTATCCCACTCTCTAGATACCCCTTAGCACGTAAAGGAATATTATTTGGGGTTCCAGCCATGGAGAAGTGTTTAGACAATAGGATAAGATAAGGAACACCCCCATTATAAAGAAATCACATTAGGATTCTCTTTTTAAACTGTACCTTAAAACACTAGTGCTTAGGAAATCTACTGGAGGCAGAAGTAGTCAAGGGTAGCTTACGGTTACGGTTAGGGTTAGGGTACGGCTTAGGGTACGGGTTCGGGTACGGGTTCGGGTACGGCGTAGGGTATGGGTTAGGGTTAGGGGTAGTGCTAGGGTTAGGGCTCGGTTTAGGGAACGGGTTAGTATTAGGGTACTTGTTAGGGTTAGGGTAGGGATTAGGTTTAGATTACACGTTAGGTTTAGGGTAGGGGTTGGGGTTAGGGTACGCGTTAGGGTTAGGGTAGTTAATAAGCCTATCCCACTCTCTAGATACCCCTTAGCACGTAAAGGAATATTATTTGGGGGTCCAGCCATGGAGAAGAGTTTAGACACTAGGATAACATAAGGAACACACCCATTATAAAGAAATCACATTAGGATTCTCTTTTTAACCTGTTCCTTAAAACACTAGTGCTTAGGAAATCTATTGGAGGTAGAAGCAGTGAAGGGTAGCTTAGGGTTAGGTTTAGGGTTAGCGTTAGGGTACGGCTTAGGGTACGCGTTTGGGTAAGGGTTCGGGTACAGCGTAGGGTATGGGTTAGGGTTAGGGTTAGGGTTAGTGTTAGGGTTAGGGCTTGGTTTAGGGTACGGGTTAGGATTAGGGTACGAGTTAGGGTTAGGGTAGGGGTAAGGGTTAGGGTACGGATTAGGGTTAGGGTAGTTATTAAACCTATCCCACTCTCTAGATACCCCTTAGCACGTAATGGAATATTATTTGGGGGTCTAGCCATGGAGATGAGTTTAGACATTAGGATAAGATAAGGAACACACCCATTATAAAGAAATCACATTAGGATTCTCTTTTTAACCTGTTCCTTAAAACACTAGTGCTTAGGAAATCTATTGGAGGCAGAAGCAGTCAAGGGTAGCTTAGGGTTACTGTTAGGGTTAGGGTTAGGGTTAGGGTTAGGGTACGGTTTAGGGTACGGTTTCGGGTATGGCGTAGGGTATGGGTTAGATTTAGGGTTTGGGTTAGGGTTAGGGTTAGGGTTAGGGTTAGGGTTAGGGTTAGGGTTAGGGTTAGGTTTAGGGTTAGGGTACGGCTTAGTTTACGGGTTCGGGTACGGGTTCGTGTACTGCGTAGGGTATGGGTTAGGGTTAGGGTTAGGGTTAGTGTTAGGGTTAAGGCTCGGTTTAGGGTACGGGTTAGGATTAGGGTACGTGTTAGTGTTAGGGTAGGGGTTAGTGTTAGGGTACGCGTTAGGGTAAGGGTAGTTATTAAACCTATCCCACGCTCTAGATACCCCTTAGCACGTACAGAAATATTATTTGGGGGTCCAGCCTTGGAGAAGAGTTTAGACACTAGGATAAGATAAGGAACACACCCATTATAAAGAAATCACATTAGGATTCTCTTTTTAACCTGTTCCTTAAAACACTAGTGCTTAGGAAAACTATTGGAGGCAGAAGGAGTCAAGGGTAGCTTAGGGGTAGGTATAGGGTTAGGGTACGGTTTCGGGTACGGCGTACGGTATGCGTTAGGGTTAGGGTTATGGTTAGTGTTAGGGTTAGGGCTCGGTTTAGGGTACGGGTTAGGATTAGCGTACGTGTTAGGGTTAGGGTAGGGGTAAGGGTTAGGGTACGAATTAGGGTTAGGGTAGTTATTAAACCTATCCCACTCTCTAGATACCCCTTAGCACGTAATGGAATATTATTTGGGGGTCCAGCCATGGAGAACAGTTTAGACATTAGGATAAGATAAGGAACACACCCATTATAAAGAAATCACATTAGGATTCTCTTTTTAACCTGTTCCTTAAAACACTAGTGCTTAGGAAATCTATTGGAGGCAGAAGCAGTCAAGGGTAGCTTAGGGTTACTGTTAGGGTTAGGGTAAGGGTTAGGGTACGGTTTAGGGTACGGGTTCGGGTACGGCGTAGGGTATGGGTTAGATTTAGGGTTTGTGTTGTTTTTATGGTTAAGCCTCGGTTTAGGATACGGGTTAGGAGTAGGGTATGTGTTAGGGTTAGTGTAGGCGTTAGGCTTAGGGTACGCATTAGGGTTAGGGTAGTTATTAAACCTATCCCACTCTCTAGATCCCCCTTAGCACGTAAAGGAATATAATTTGGGGGTCCAGCAATGGAGAAGAGTTTAGACACTAGGATAAGATAAGGAACACACCCATTATAAAGAAATCACATTAGGATTCTGTTTTTAACCTGTTCCTTAAAACACTAGTGCTTAGGAAATCTATTGGAGGCAGAAAAAGTCAAGGGTAAGTTAGGGGTAGGGTTAGGGTTAGGTTTAGGGATAGGGTACGGCTTAGTTAACGGGTTTGCGTACGGGTTCGTGTACTGCGTAGGGTATGGGTTAGGGTTAGGGTTAGGGTTAGTGTTAGGGTTAGGGCTCGGTTTAGGGTACGGGTTAGGATTAGGGTACGTGTTAGTGTTAGGGTAGGGGTTAGGGTTAGGGTACGCGTTAGGGTAAGGGTAGTTATTAAACCTATCCCACGCTCTAAATACCCCTTAGCACATAAAGAAAGATTATTTGGGGGTCCAGCCATGGAGAAGAGTTTAGACACTAGGATAAAATAAGGAACACACCCATTATAAAGAAATCACATTAGGATTCTCTTTTTAACCTGTTCCTTAACACACTAGTGCTTAGGAAATCTACTGGAGGCAGAAGCAGTGAAGTGTAGCATAGGGTTAGGGTTAGGGTTAGGGTTTGGTTACGGCTTAGGGTACGTACGGGTTCGGGTACAGGTTTGGGTACGGCGTAGGGTATGGGTTTGGGTTAGGGTTAGGTTTAGGGTTAGGGCTCGGTTTAGGGTACGGGTTAGGATTAGGGTACGTGTTAGGGTTAGGGTAGGGGTTAGGGTTAGGTTACGCGTTAGGGTTAGGGTAGGGGTTAGTGTTAGGGTTAGTGCTCGGTTTAGGGTACGGGTTAGGGTTCGGGTACTTGTTAGGGTTAGGGTAGGGGTTAGTGTTAGGGTACGGATTAGGATTGGGGTAGTTATTAAACCTATCCCACTCTCTAGATACCCCTTAGCACGTAAAGGAATATTATTTGGGGGTCCAGCCATGGAGAAGTGTTTAGACAATAGGATAAGATAAGGAACACCCCCATTATAAAGAAATCACATTAGGATTCTCTTTTTAACCTGTACCTTAAAACACTAGTGCTTAGGAAATCTACTGGAGGCAGAAGTAGTCAAGGGTAGCTTACGGTTACGGTTAGGGTTAGGGTACGGCTTAGGGTACGGGTTCGGGTACGGGTTCGGTTACGGCGTAGGGTATGGGTTAGGGTTAGGGGTAGTGCAAGGGTTAGGGCTCGGTTTAGGGAACGGGTTAGTATTAGGGTACTTGTTAGGGTTAGGGTAGGGATTAGGTTTAGAGTACACGTTAGGTTTAGGGTAGGGGTTGGGGTTAGGGTACGCGTTAGGGTTAGGGTAGTTAATAAGCCTATCCCACTCTCTAGACACCCCTTAACACGTAAAGGAATATTATTTGGGGGTCCAGCCATGGAGAAGAGTTTAGACACTAGGATAAGATAAGGAACACACCCATTATAAAGAAATCACATTAGGATTCTCTTTTTAACCTGTTCCTTAAAACACTAGTGCTTAGGAAATCTATTGGAGGTAGAAGCAGTGAAGGGTAGCTTAGGGTTAGGTTTAGGGTTAGCGTTAGGGTACGGCTTAGGGTACGGGTTTGGGTAAGGGTTCGGGTACAGCGTAGGGTATGGGTTAGGGTTAGGGTTAGGGTTAGTGTTAGGGTTAGGGCTCGGTTTAGGGTACGGGTTAGGATTAGGGTACGAGTTAGGGTTAGGGAAGGGGTAAGGGTTAGGGTACGGATTAGGGTTAGGGTAGTTATTAAACCTATCCCACTCTCTAGATACCCCTTAGCACGTAATGGAATATTATTTGGGGGTCCAGCCATGGAGATGAGTTTAGACATTAGGATAAGATAAGGAACACACCCATTATAAAGAAATCACATTAGGATTCTCTTTTTAACCTGTTCCTTAAAACACTAGTGCTTAGGAAATCTATTGGAGGCAGAAGCAGTCAAGGGTAGCTTAGGGTTACTGTTAGGGTTAGGGTTAGGGTTAGGGTTAGGGTACGGTTTAGGGTACGGGTTCGGGTATGGCGTAGGGTATGGGTTAGATTTAGTGTTTGGGTTATTTTTAGGGTTAGGCTTCGGTTTAGGATACGGGTTAGGAGTAGGGTACGTGTTAGGGTTAGGGTAGGGGTTAGGCTTAGGGTACGCGTTAGGGTTAGGGTAGTTATTAAAACTATCCCACTCTCTAGATACACTTTAGCACGTAAAGGAATATAATTTAGGGGTCCAGCAATGGAGAAGAGTTTAGACACTAGGATAAGATAAGGAACACACCCATTATAAAGAAATCACATTAGGATTCTGTTTTTAACCTGTTCCTTAAAACACTAGTGCTTAGGAAATGTATTGGAGGCAGAGGCAATCAAGGGAAGCTTAGGGTTAGGGTTAGGGTTAGGGTTAGGTTTAGGGTTAGGGTACGGCTTAGTGTATGGGTTCGGGTACGGGTTCGTGTACTGCGTAGGGTATGGGTTAGGGTTAGGGTTAGGGTTAGTGTTAGGGTTAGGGCTCGGTTTAGGGTACGGGTTAGGATTAGGGTACGTGAAAGTGTTAGGGTAGGGGTTAGTGTTAGGGTACGCGTTAGGGTAAGGGTAGTTATTAAACCTATCCCACGCTCTAGATACCCCTTAGCACGTAAAGAAATATTATTTGGGGGTCCAGCCTTGGAGAAGAGTTTAGACACTAGGATAAGATAAGGAACACACCCATTATAAAGAATTAACATTAAGATTCCCTTTTTAACCTGTACCTTAAAAAACTAGTGCTTAGGAAATCTACTGCAGGCAGAAGCAGTCAAGGGTAGCTTAGGGTTAGGGTTAGGGTTAGGGTTAGGGTTCGGGTACGGCTTAGGGTACGGGTTCGGGTACGGGTTCGGGTATGGCGTAGGGTATGTGTTAGGGTTAGGGGTAGTGCTGGGTTAGGGCTTGGTTTAGGGTACGGGTTAGGATTAGCGTACGTGTTATGGTTAGGGTAGGGGTAAGGGTTAGGGTACGGATTAGGGTTAGGGTAGTTATTAAACCTATCCCACTCTCTAGATACCCCTTAGCACGTAATGGAATATTATTTGGTGGTCCAGCCATGGAGAACAGTTTAGACATTAGGATAAGATAAGGAACACACCCATTATAAAGAAATCACATTAGGATTCTCTTTTTAACCTGTTCCTTAAAACACTAGTGCTTAGGAAATCTATTGGAGTCAGAAGCAGTCAAGGGTAGCTTAGGGTTACTGTAAGGGTTAGGGTTAGGGTTAGGGTAAGGGTTAGGGTACGGTTTAGGGTACGGGTTCGGGTACGGCATAGGGCATGGGTTAGATGTAGGGCTTGGGTTATTTTTAGGGTTAAGCCTCGGTTTAGGATACGGGTTAGGAGTAGGGTACGTGTTAGGGTTAGGGTAGGGGTTAGGCTTAGGGTACGCATTAGGGTTAGGGTAGTTATTAAACCTATCCCACTCTCTAGATCCCCCTTAGCACGTAAAGGAATATAATTTGGGGGTCCAGCAATGGAGAAGAGTTTAGACACTAGGATAAGATAAGGAACACACCCATTATAAAGAAATCACATTAGGATTCTGTTTTTAACCTGTTCCTTAAAACACTAGTGCTTAGGAAATATATTGGAGGCAGAAGCAGTCAAGGGTAGCTTAGGGGTAGGTTTAGGGTTAGGGTTAGGGTTAGCTTTAGGGTTAGGGTATGGCTTAGTTAACGGGTTCGGGTACGGGTTCGTGTACTGCGTAGGGTATGGGTTAGGGTTAGGGTTAGGGTTAGTGTTAGGGTTAGGGCTCGGTTTAGGGTACGGGTTAGGATTAGGGTACGTGTTAGTGTTAGGGTAGGGGTTAGGGTTAGGGAACGCGTTAGGGTAAGGGTAGTTATTAAACCTATCCCACGCTCTAGATACCCTTTAGCACGTAAAGAAAGATTATTTGGGGGTCCAGCCATGGAGAAGAGTTTAGACACTAGGATAAAATAAGGAACACACCCATTATAAAGAAATCACATTAGGATTCTCTTTTTAACCTGTTCCTTAACACACTAGTGTTTAGGAAATCTACTGGAGGCAAAAGCAGTCAAGGGTAGCTTACGGTTAGGGTTAGGGTTAGGGTTAGGGTACGGCTTAGGATACGGGTTCGGGTACAGGTTTGGGTACGGCGTAGGGTATGGGTTTGGGTTAGGGTTAGGGTTAGGGTTAGGGCTCGGTTTAGGGTACGGGTTAGGATTAGGTTACATGTTAGGGTTATGGTAGGGATTAGGGTTAGAGTACGCATTAGGTTTAGGGTAGGGGTTAGGGATAGGGTACGCTTTAGAGTTAGGGTAGTTATTAAGCCTATCCCACTCTCTAGATACCCCTTAGCACGTAAAGGAATATTATTTGGGGGTCCAGCCATGGAGAAGAATTTGGACACTAGGATAAGATAAGGAACACACCCATTATAAAGAAATCACATTAGGATTATCTTTTTAACCTGTTCCTTAAAACACTAGTGCTTAGGAAATCTATTGGAGGCTGAAGCAGTCAAGGGTAGCATAAGGTAGGGTTAGGGTTAGGGTTAGGGTTAGGGTACGGCGTAGGTTACGGGTTCGGGTACGGCGCAGGGTATGGTTTAAAGTTAGGTTTAGGGTTAGTGTTAGGGTTAGTGCTCGGTTTAGGGTACGGGTTAAGATTAGGGTATGTGTTAGGGTTAGGGTAGGGGTTAGGGTTAGGGTACGGATTAGGGTTGGGGTAGTTATTAAACCTATCCCACTGTCTAGATACCCCTTAGCACGTAAAGGAATATTATTTGGGGTCCAGCCATGGAGAAGAGTTTAGACACTAGGATAAGTTTAGGAACACACCCATTATAAAGAAATCACATTAGGATTCTCTTTTTAACCTGTTCCTTAAAACACTAGTGCTTAGGAAATCTATTGGAGGTAGAAGCATTGAAGGGTAGCTTAGGGTTAGGTTTAGGGTTAGCGTTAGGGTACGGCTTAGTGTACGGGTTTGGGTAGGGGTTCGGGTACAGCGTAGGGTATGGGTTAGGATTAGGGTTAGGGTTAGTGTTAGGGTTAGGGCTCGGTTTAGGGTACGGGTTAGGATTAGGGTTCGAGTTAGGGTTAGGGTAGGGGTGAGGGTTAGGGTACGGATTAGGGTTAGGGTAGTTATTAAACCTATCCCACTATCTAGATACCCCTTATCACGTAATGGAATATTATTTGGGGGTCCAGCCATGGAGATGAGTTTAGACATTAGGATAAGATAAGGAACACACCCATTATAAAGAAATCACATTAGGATTCTCTTTTTAACCTGTTCCTTAAAACACTAGTGCTTAGGAAATCTATTGGAGGCAGAAGCAGTCAAGGGTAGCTTAGGGTTACTTTTAGGGTTAGGGTTAGGGTTAGGGTTAGGGTTAGGGTTAGGGTACGGTTTAGGGTACGGGTTCGGGTATGGCATAGGGTATGGGTTAGATTTAGTGTTTGGGTTATTTTTAGGGTTAGGCCTCGGTTTAGGATACGGGTTAGGAGTAGGGTACGTGTAAGTGTTAGGGTAGGGGTTAGGCTTAGGGTACGCGTTAGGGTTAGGGTAGTTATTAAACCTATCACATTCTCTAGATACACCTTAGCACGTAAAGCAATATAATTTGGGGGTCCAGCAATGGAGAAGAGTTTAGACACTAGGATAAGTTAAGGAACACACCCATTATAAAGAAATCACATTAGGATTCTGTTTTTAACCTGTTCCTTAAAACACTAGTGCTTAGGAAATGTATTGGAGGCAGAGGCAATCAAGGGTAGCTTAGGGTTAGGGTTAGGGTTAGGGTTAGGCTTAGGTTTAGGGTTAGGGTATGGCTTAGTGTACGGATTTGGGTTCGGGTTCGTGTACTGCGTAGGGTATGGGTTAGGGTTAGGGTTAGGGTTAGTGTTAGGGTTAGGGCTCGGTTTAGGATACGGGTTAGGATTAGGGTACGTGTAAGTGTTAGGGTAGGGGTTAGGGTTGGGGTACGCGTTAGGGTAAAGGTAATTATTAAACTTTTCCCACTCTCTAGATACCCCTTAGCACGTAAAGAAATATTATTTGGGGGTCCAGCCTTGGAGAAGAGTTTAGACACTATGATAAGATAAGGAACACACCCATTATAAAGAATTAACATTAGGATTCTCTTTATAACCTGTACCTTAAAAAACTAGTGGTTAGGAAATCTACTGGAGGCAAAAGCAGTCAAGGGTAGCTTACGGTTAGGGTTAGGGTTAGGGTTAGGGTACGGCTTAGGATACGGGTTCGGGTACGGGTTCGGGTATTGTGTAGGGTATGGGTTAGAGTTAGGGGTAGTGCTGGGTTAGGGCTCGTTTTAGGGAATGGGTTAGTATTAGGTTACATGTTAGGGTTATGATAGGGATTAGGGTTAGAGTACGCATTAGGTTTAGGGTAGGGGTTAGGGATAGGGTACGCGTTAGAGTTAGGGTAGTTATTAAGCCTATCCCACTCTCTAGATACCCCTTAGCACGTAAAGGAATATTATTTGGGGGTCCAGCCATGGAGAAAGGTTTAGACACTAGGATAAGATAAGGAACACACCCATTATAAAGAAATCGCATTAGGATTCTCTTTTTAACCTGTTCCTTAAAACACTAGTGCTTAGGAAATCTATTGAAGGTAGAAGCAGTGAAGGGTAGCTTAAGGTTGGGGTTAGGGTTAGCGTTAGGGTACGGGTTTGGATAAGGGTTCGGGTACAGCGTAGGGTATGGGTTAGGGTTAGTGTTAGGGTTAGGGCTCGGTTTAGGGTACGGGTTAGGATTAGGATATGAGTTAGTGTTAGGGTAGTTATTAAACCTATCCCACTCTATAGATAGCCCTTAGCACGTAATGGAATATTATTTGGGGGTCCAGCCATGGAGATGAGTTTAGACATTAGGATAAGATAAGGAACACACCCATTATAAAGAAATCACATTAGGATTCTCTTTTTAACCTGTTCCTTAACACACTAGTGCTTAGGAAATCTATTGGAGGCAGAAGCAGTGAAGCGTAGCATAGGGTTAGGTTTAGGTTTAGGGTTAGGTTTCGGGTACGGCGTAGGGTATGGGTTAGATTTAGGGTTTGGGTTATTTTTAGGGTTAGGGCTCGGTTTAGGATATGGGTTAGGATTAGCGTACGTGTTAGGGTTAGGGTAGGGGTAAGAGTTAGGGTACGGATTAGGGTTAGGGTAGTTATTAAACCTATCCCACTCTCTAGATACCGCTTAGCACGTAATGGAATATTATTTGGGGGTCCAGCCCTGGAGAACAGTTTAGACATTAGGATAAGATAAGGAACACACCCATTATAAAGAAATCACATTAGGATTCAGTTTTTAACCTGTTCCTTAAAACACTAGTGCTTAGGAAATCTATTGGAGGCAGAAGCAGTGAAGCGTAGCATAGGGTTAGGGTTAGGGTTAGGGTTTGGGTACGGCTTAGGGTACGGGTTCGGGTACAGGTTTGGGTACGGCGTAGGGTATGGGTTTGGGTTAGGGTTAGGGTTAGGGTTAGGGCTCGGTTTAGGGTACGGGTTAGGATTAGGGTACGTGTTAGGGTTAGGGTAGGGGTTAGGGTTAGGTTACGCGATAGGGTTAGGGTAGTTATTAAACGTATCCCACTCTCTAGATACCCCTTAGCACGTAAAGGAATATTATTTGGGGGTCCAGCCATGGAGAAGAATTTGGACACTAGGATAAGATAAGGAACACACCCATTATAAAGAAATCACATTAGGATTCTCTTTTTAACCTGTTCCTTAAAACACTAGTGCTTAGGAAATCTATTGGAGGCTGAAGCAGTCAAGGGTAGCATTGGGTAGGGTTAGGGTTAGGGTAAGGGTTAGTTTACGGCTTAGGTTACGGGTTCGGGTATGGCGTAGGGTATGGGTTAGATTTAGTGTTTGGGTTATTTTTAGGGTTAGGCCTCGGTTTAGGATATGGGTTAGGAGTAGGGTACGTGTAAGGGTTAGGGTAGGGTTTAGGCTTAGGGTACGCGTTACGGTTAGGGTAGTTATTAAACCTATCCCACTCTCTAGATACACCTTAGCACGTAAAGCAATATAATTTGGGGGTCCAGCAATGGAGAAGAGTTTAGACACTAGGATAAGATAAGGAACACACCCATTATAAAGAAATCACATTAGGATTCTGTTTTTAACCTGTTCCTTAAAACACTAGTGCTTAGGAAATGTATTGGAGGCAGAGGCAATCAAGGGTAGCTTAGGGTTAGGTTTAGGGTTAGGGTTAGGCTTAGGTTTAGGGTTAGGGTACGGCTTAGTGTACGGATTTGGGTTCGGGTTCGTGTACTGCGTAGGGTATGGGTTAGGGTTAGGGTTAGGGTTAGTGTTAGGGTTAGTGCTCGGTTTAGGGTACGGGTTAAGATTAGGGTATGTGTTAGGGTTAGGGTAGGGGTTAGGGTTAGGGTACGGATTAGGGTTGGGGTAGTTATTAAACCTATCCCACTGTCTAGATACCCCTTAGCACGTAAAGGAATATTATTTGGGGGTCCAGGCATGGAGAAGAGTTTAGACACTAGGATAAGATTAGGAACACACCCATTATAAAGAAATCACATTAGGATTCTCTTTTTAACCTGTTCCTTAAAACACTAGTGCTTAGGAAATCTATTGGAGGTAGAAGCAGTGAAGGGTAGCTTAGGGTTAGATTTAGGGTTAGCGTTAGGGTACGGCTTAGGGTACGGGTTTGGGTAGGGGTTCGGGTACAGCGTAGGGAATGGGTTAGGATTAGGGTTAGGGTTAGTGTTAGGTTTAGGGCTCGGTTTAGGGTACGGTTTAGGATTAGGGTTCGATTTAGGGTTAGGGTAGGGGTGAGGGTTAGGGTACGGATTAGGGTTAGGGTAGTTATTAAACCTATCCCACTATCTAGATACCCCTTAGCACGTAATGGAATATTATTTGGGGGTCCAGCCATGGAGATGAGTTTAGACATTAGGATAAGATAAGGAACACACCCATTATAAAGAAATCACATTAGGATTCTCTTTTTAACCTGTTCCTTAAAACAATAGTGCTTAGGAAATCTATTGGAGGCAGAAGAATTCAAGGGTAGCTTAGGGTTACTGTTAGGGTTAGGGTTAGGGTTAGGGTTAGGGTTAGGGTACGGTTTAGGGTACGGGTTCGGGTATGGCGTAGGGTATGGGTTAGATTTAGTGTTTGGGTTATTTTTAGGGTTAGGCCTCGGTTTAGGATACGGGTTAGGAGTAGGGTACGTGTAAGTGTTAGTGTAGGGGTTAGGCTTAGGGTACGCGTTAGGGTTAGGGTAGTTATTAAACCTATCCCACTCTCTAGATACACCTTAGCACGTAAAGCAATATAATTTGGGGGTCCAGCAATGGAGAAGAGTTTAGACACTAGGATAAGATAAGGAACACACTCATTATAAAGAAATCACATTAGGATTCTGTTTTTAACCTGTTCATTAAAACACTAGTGCTTAGGAAATGTATTGGAGGCAGAGGCAATCAAGGGAAGCTTAGGGTTAGGGTTAGGGTTAGGGTTAGGGTTAGGGTTAGGTTTAGGGTTAGGGTACGGCTTAATGTATGGGTTCGGGTACGGGTTCGTGTACTTCGTAGGGTATGGGTTAGGGTTAGGGTTAGGGCTCGGTTTAGGGTACGGGTTAGGATTAGGGTACGTGAAAGTGTTAGGGTAGGGGTTAGTGTTAGGGTACGCGTTAGGGTAAGGGTAGTTATTAAACCTATCCCACGCTCTAGATACCCCTTAGCACGTAAAGAAATATTATTTGGGGGTCCAGCCTTGGAGAAGAGTTTAGACACTAGGATAAGATAAGGAACACACCCATTATAAAGAATTAACATTAGGATTCCCTTTTTAACCTGTACCTTAAAAAACTAGTGCTTAGGAAATCTACTGCAGGCAGAAGCAGTCAAGGGTAGCTTAGGGTTAGGGTTAGGGTTAGGGTTAGGGTTCGGGTACGGCTTAGGGTACGGGTTCGGGTACGGGTTCGGGTATGGCGTAGGGTATGTGTTAGGGTTAGGGATAGTGCTGGGTTAGGGCTCGGTTTAGGGTACGGGTTAGGATTAGCGTACGTGTTATGGTTAGGGTAGGGGTAAGGGTTAGGGTACGGATTAGGGTTAGGGTAGTTATTAAACCTATCCCACTCTCTAGATACCCCTTAGCACGTAATGGAATATTATTTGGGGGTCCAGCCATGGAGAACAGTTTAGACATTAGGATAAGATAAGGAACACACCCATTATAAAGAAATCACATTAGGATTCTCTTTTTAACCTGTTCCTTAAAACACTAGTGCTTAGGAAATCTATTGGAGTCAGAAGCAGTCAAGGGTAGCTTAGGGTTACTGTAAGGGTTAGGGTTAGGGTTAGGGTAATGGTTAGGGTACGGTTTAGGGTACGGGTTCGGGTACGGCATAGGGCATGGGTTAGATTTAGGGTTTGGGTTATTTTTAGGGTTAAGCCTCGGTTTAGGATACGGGTTAGGAGTAGGGTACGTGTTAGGGTTAGGGTAGGGGTTAGGCTTAGTGTACGCATTAGGGTTAGGGTAGTTATTAAGCCTATCCCACTCTCTAGATCCCCCTTAGCACGTAAAGGAATATAATTTGGGGGTCCAGCAATGGAGAAGAATTTAGACACTAGGATAAGATAAGGAACACACCCATTATAAAGAAATCACATTAGGATTCTGTTTTTAATCTGTTCCTTAAAACACTAGTGCTTAGGAAATATATTGGAGGCAGAAGCAGTCAAGGGTAGCTTAGGGGTAGGTTTAGGGTTAGGGTTAGGGTTAGGTTTAGGGTTAGGGTACGGCTTAGTTAACGGGTTCGGGTACGGGTTCGTGTACTGCGTAGGGTATGGGTTAGGGTTAGGGTTAGGGTTAGTGTTAGGGTTAGGGCTCGGTTTAGGGTACGTGTTAGTATTAGGGTACGTGTTAGTGTTAGGGTAGGGGTTAGTGTTAGGGTACGCGTTAGGGTAAGGGTAGTTATTAAACCTATCCCACGCTCTAGATACCCCTTAGCACGTACAGAAATATTATTTGGGGGTCCAGCCTTGGAGAAGAGTTTAGACACTAGGATAAGATAAGGAACACACCCATTATAAAGAAATCACATTAGGATTCTCTTTTTAACCTGTTCCTTAAAACACTAGTGCTTAGGAAAACTATTGGAGGCAGAAGGAGTCAAGGGTAGCTTAGGGGTAGGTATAGGGTTAGGGTACGGTTTCGGGTACGGCGTACGGTATGCGTTAGGGTTAGGGTTATGGTTAGTGTTAGGGTTAGGGCTCGGTTTAGGGTACGGGTTAGGATTAGCGTACGTGTTAGGGTTAGGGTAGGGGTAAGGGTTAGGGTACGAATTAGGGTTAGGGTAGTTATTAAACCTATCCCACTCTCTAGATACCCCTTAGCACGTAATGGAATATTATTTGGGGGTCCAGCCATGGAGAACAGTTTAGACATTAGGATAAGATAAGGAACACACCCATTATAAAGAAATCACATAAGGATTCTCTTTTTAACCTGTTCCTTAAAACACTTGTGCTTAGGAAATCTATTGGAGGCAGAAGCAGTCAAGGGTAGCTTAGGGTTACTGTTAGGGTTAGGGTAAGGGTTAGGGTACGGTTTAGGGTACGGGTTCGGGTACGGCGTAGGGTATGGGTTAGATTTAGGGTTTGTGTTATTTTTAGGGTTAAGCCTCGGTTTAGGATACGGGTTAGGAGTAGGGTATCTGTTAGGGTTAGGGTAGGTGTTAGGCTTAGGGTACGCATTAGGGTTAGGGTAGTTATTAAACCTATCCCACTCTCTAGATCCCCCTTAGCACGTAAAGGAATATAATTTGGGGGTCCAGCAATGGAGAAGAGTTTAGACACTAGGATAAGATAAGGAACACACCCATTATAAAGAAATCACATTAGGATTCTGTTTTTAACCTGTTCCTTAAAACACTAGTGCTTAGGAAATCTATTGGAGGCAGAAGCAGTCAAGGGTAAGTTAGGGGTAGGGCTAGGGTTAGGTTTAGGGATAGGGTACGGCTTAGTTAACGGGTTTGCGTACGGGTTCGTGTACTGCGTAGGGTATGGGTTAGGGTTAGGGTTAGGGTTAGTGTTAGGGTTAGGGCTCGGTTTAGGGTACGGGTTAGGATTAAGGTACGTGTTAGTGTTAGGGTAGGGGTTAGGGTTAGGGTACGCGTTAGGGTAAGGGTAGTTATTAAACCTATCCCACGCTCTAGATACCCCTTAGCACGTAAAGAAAGATTATTTGGGGGTCCAGCCATGGAGAAGAGTTTAGACACTAGGATAAAATAAGGAACACACCCATTATAAAGAAATCACATTAGGATTCTCTTTTTAACCTGTTCCTTAACACACTAGTGCTTAGGAAATCTACTGGAGGCAGAAGCAGTGAAGTGTAGCATAGGGTTAGGGTTAGGGTTAGGGTTTGGGTACGGCTTAGGGTACGTACTGGTTCGGGTACAGGTTTGGGTACGGCGTAGGGTATGGGTTTGGGTTAGGGTTAGGGTTAGGGTTAGGGCTCGGTTTAGGGTACGGGTTAGGATTAGGGTACGTGTTAGGGTTAGGGTAGGCGTTAGGGTTAGGTTACGCGTTAGGGTTAGGGTAGGGGTTAGTGTTAGGTTTAGTGCTCGGTTTAGGGTACGGGTTAGGGTTAGGGTACTTGTTAGGGTTAGGGTAGGGTTTAGGGTTAGGGTACGGATTAGGGTTGGGGTAGTTATTAAACCTATCCCACTCTCTAGATACCCCTTAGCACGTAAAGGAATATTATTTGGGGGTCCAGCCATGGAGAAGTGTTTAGACAATAGGATAAGGTAAGGAACACCCCCATTATAAAGAAATCACATTAGGATTCTCTTTTTAACCTGTACCTTAAAACACTAGTGCTTAGGAAATCTACTGGAGGCAGAAGTAGTCAAGGGTAGCTTATGGTTACGGTTAGGGTTAGGGTACGGCTTAGGGTACGGGTTCGGGTACGGGTTCGGGTACGGCGTAGGGTATGGGTTAGGGTTAGGGGTAGTGCTAGGGTTAGGGCTCGGTTTAGGGAACGGGTTAGTATTAGGGTACTTGTTAGGGTTAGGGTAGGGATTAGGTTTAGAGTACACGTTAGGTTTAGGGTAGGGGTTGGGGTTAGGGTACGCGTTAGGGTTAGGATAGTTAATAAGCCTATCCCACTCTCTAGATACCCCTTAGCACGTAAAGGAATATTATTTGGGGGTCCAGCGATGGAGAAGAGTTTAGACACTAGGATAAGATAAGGAACACACCCATTATAAAGAAATCACATTAGGATTCTCTTTTTAACCTGTTCCTTAAAACACTAGTGCTTAGGAAATCTATTGGAGGTAGAAGCAGTGAAGGGTAGCTTAGGGTTAGGTTTAGGGTTAGCGTTAGGGTACGTCTTAGGGTACGCGTTTGGGTAAGGGTTCGGGTACAGCGTAGGGTATGGGTTAGGGTTAGGGTTAGGGTTAGTGTTAGGGTTAGGGCTCGGTTTAGGGTACGGGTTAGGATTAGGGTACGAGTTAGGGTTAGGGTAGGGGTAAGGGTTAGGGTACGGATTAGGGTTAGGGTAGTTATTAAACCTATCCCACTCTCTAGATACCCCTTAGCACGTAATGAAATATTATTTGGGGGTCCAGCCATGGAGATGAGTTTAGACATTAGGATAAAATAAGGAACACACCCATTATAAAGAAATCACATTAGGATTCTCTTTTTAACCTGTTCCTTAAAACACTAGTGCTTAGGAAATCTATTGGAGGCAGAAGCAGTAAAGGGTAGCTTAGGGTTACTGTTAGGGTTAGGGTTAGGGTTAGGGTTAGGGTACGGTTTAGGGTACGGGCTCGGGTATGGCGTAGGGTATGGGTTAGAATTAGGGTTTGGGTTATTTTTAGGGTTAGGCCTCGGTTTAGGATACGGGTTAGGAGTAGGGTACGTGTTAGGGTTAGGGTAGGGGTTAGGCTTAGGTTACGCGTTAGGGTTAGGGTAGTTATTAAACCTATCCCACTCTCTAGATACACTTTAGCACGTAAAGGAATATAATTTGGGGGTCCAGAAATGGAGAAGAGTTTAGACACTAGGATAAGATAAGGAACACACCCATTATAAAGAAATCACATTAGGATTCTGTTTTTAACCTGTTCCTTAAAACACTAGTGCTTAGGAAATGTATTGGAGGCAGAGGCAATCAAGGGTAGCTTAGGGTTAGGGTTAGGGTTAGGGTTAGGGTTAGGTTTAGGGTTAGGGTACGGCTTAGTGTACGGGTTCGGGTACGGGTTCGTGTACTGCGTAGGGTATGGGTTAGGGTTAGGGTTAGGGTTAGTGTTAGGGTTAGGGCTCGGTTTAGGTTACGGGTTAGGATTAGGGTACGTGTTAGTGTTAGGGTAGGGGTTAGTGTTAGGGTACGCGTTAGGGTAAGGGTAGTTATTAAATCTATCCCACGCTCTAGATACCCCTTAGCACGTACAGAAATATTATTTGGGGGTCCAGCCTTGGAGAAGAGTTTAGACACTAGGATAAGATAAGGAACACACCCATTATAAAGAAATCACATTAGGATTCTCTTTTTAACCTGTTCCTTAAAACACTAGTGCTTAGGAAAACTATTGGAGGCAGAAGGAGTCAAGGGTAGCTTAGGGGTAGGTATAGGGTTAGGGTACGGTTTCGGGTACGGCGTACGGTATGCGTTAGGGTTAGGGTTATGGTTAGTGTTAGGGTTAGGGCTCGGTTTAGGGTACGGGTTAGGATTAGCGTACGTGTTAGGGTTAGGGTAGGGGTAAGGGTTAGGGTACGAATTAGGGTTAGGGTAGTTATTAAACCTATCCCACTCTCTAGATACCCCTTAGCACGTAATGGAATATTATTTGGGGGTCCAGCCATGGAGAACAGTTTAGACATTAGGATAAGATAAGGAACACACCCATTATAAAGAAATCACATTAGGATTCTCTTTTTAACCTGTTCCTTAAAACACTAGTGCTTAGGAAATCTATTGGAGGCAGAAGCAGTCAAGGGTAGCTTAGGGTTACTGTTAGGGTTAGGGTAAGGGTTAGGGTACGGTTTAGGGTACGGGTTCGGGTACGGCGTAGGGTATGGGTTAGATTTAGGGTTTGTGTTATTTTTAGGGTTAAGCCTCGGTTTAGGATACGGGTTAGGAGTAGGGTATGTGTTAGGGTTAGGGTAGGCGTTAGGCTTAGGGTACGCATTAGGGTTAGGGTAGTTATTAAACCTATCCCACTCTCTAGATCCCCCTTAGCACGTAAAGGAATATAATTTGTGGGTCCAGCAATGGAGAAGAGTTTAGACACTAGGATAAGATAAGGAACACACCCATTATAAAGAAATCACATTAGGATTCTGTTTTTAACCTGTTCCTTAAAACACTAGTGCTTAGGAAATCTATTGGAGGCAGAAGAAGTCAAGGGTAAGTTAGGGGTAGGGTTAGGGTTCGGTTTAGGGATAGGGTACGGCTTAGTTAACGGGTTTGCGTACGGGTTCGTGTACTGCGTAGGGTATGGGTTAGGGTTAGGGTTAGTGTTAGGGTTAGGGCTCGGTTTAGGGTACGGGTTAGGATTAGGGTACGTGTTAGTGTTAGGGTAGGGGTTAGGGTTAGGGTACGCGTTAGGGTAAGGGTAGTTATTAAACCTATCCCACGCTCTAAATACCCCTTAGCACGTAAAGAAAGATTATTTGGGGGTCCAGCCATGGAGAAGAGTTTAGACACTAGGATAAAATAAGGAACACACCCATTATAAAGAAATCACATTAGGATTCTCTTTTTAACCTGTTCCTTAACACACTAGTGCTTAGGAAATCTACTGGAGGCAGAAGCAGTGAAGTGTAGCATAGGGTTAGGGTTAGGGTTAGGGTTTGGGTACGGCTTAGGGTACGTACGGGTTCGGGTACAGGTTTGGGTACGGCGTAGGGTATGGGTTTGGTTTAGGGTTAGGGTTAGGGTTAGGGCTCGGTTTAGGGTACGGGTTAGGATTAGGGTACGTTTTAGGGTTAGGGTAGGGGTTAGGGTTAGGTTACGCGTTAGGGTTAGGGTAGGGTTTAGTGTTAGGGTTAGTGCTCGGTTCAGGGTACGGGTTAGGGTTCGGGTACTTGTTAGGGTTAGGGCAGGGGTTAGTGTTAGGGTACGGATTAGGATTGTGGTAGTTATTAAACCTATCCCACTCTCTAGATACCCCTTAGCACGTAAAGGAATATTATTTGGGGGTCCAGCCATGGAGAAGTGTTTAGACAATAGGATAAGATAAGGAACACCCCCATTATAAAGAAATCACATTAGGATTCTCTTTTTAACCTGTACTTTAAAACACTAGTGCTTAGGAAATCTACTGGAGGCAGAAGTAGTCAAGGGTAGCTTACGGTTACGGTTAGGGTTAGGGTACGGCTTAGGGTACGGGTTCGGGTACGGGTTCGGGTACGGCGTAGGGTATGGGTTAGGGTTAGGGGTAGTGCAAGGGTTAGGGCTCGGTTTAGGGAACGGGTTAGTATTAGGGTACTTGTTAGGGTTAGGGTAGGGATTAGGTTTAGAGTACACGTTAGGTTTAGGGTAGGGGTTGGGGTTAGGGTACGCGTTAGGGTTAGGGTAGTTAATAAGCCTATCCCACTCTCTAGATATCCCTTAGCACGTAAAGGAATATTATTTGGGGGTCCAGCCATGGAGAAGAGTTTAGACACTAGGATAAGATAAGGAACACACCCATTATAAAGAAATCACATTAGGATTCTCTTTTTAATCTGTTCCTTAATACACTAGTGCTTAGGAAATCTATTGGAGGTAGAAGCAGTGAAGGGTAGCTTAGGGTTAGGTTTAGGGTTAGCGTTAGGGTACGGCTTAGGGTACGGGTTTGGGTAAGGGTTCGGGTACAGCGTAGGGTATGGGTTAGGGTTAGGGTTAGGGTTAGTGTTAGGGTTAGGGCTCTGTTTAGGGTACGGGTTAGGATTAGGGTACGAGTTAGGGTTAGGGAAGGGGTAAGGGTTAGGGTACGGATTAGGGTTAGGGTAGTTATTAAACCTATCCCACTCTCTAGATACCCCTTAGCACGTAATGGAATATTATTTGGGGGTCCAGCCATGGAGATGAGTTTAGACATTAGGATAAGATAAGGAACACACCCATTATAAAGAAATCACATTAGGATTCTCTTTTTAACCTGTTTCTTAAAACACTAGTGCTTAGGAAATCTATTGGAGGCAGAAGCAGTCAAGGGTAGCTTAGGGTTACTGTTAGGGTTAGGGTTAGGGTTAGGGTTAGGTTACGGTTTAGGGTACGGGTTCGGGTATGGCGTAGGGTATGGGTTAGATTTAGTGTTTGGGTTATTTTTAGGGTTAGGCTTCGGTTTAGGATACGGGTTAGGAGTAGGGTACGTGTTAGGGTTAGGGTAGGGGTTAGGCTTAGGGTACGCGTTAGGGTTAGGGTAGTTATTAAAACTATCCCACTCTCTAGATACACTTTAGCACGTAAAGGAATATAATTTGGGGGTCCAGCAATGGAGAAGAGTTTAGACACTAGGATAAGGTAAGGAAAACACCCATTATAAAGAAATCACATTAGGATTCTGTTTTTAACCTGTTCCTTAAAACACTAGTGCTTAGGAAATGTATTGGAGGCAGAGGCAATCAAGGGAAGCTTAGGGTTAGGGTTAGCGTTAGGGTTAGGGTTAGGGTTAGGTTTAGGGTTAGGGTACGGCTTAGTGTATGGGTTCGGGTAGGGGTTCGTGTACTGCGTAGGGTATGGGTTAGGGTTAGGGTTAGGGTTAGTGTTAGGGTTAGGGCTCGGTTTAGGACACGGGTTAGGATTAGGGTACGTGTAAGTGTTAGGGTAGGGGTTAGGGTTGGGGTACGCGTTAGGGTAAGGGTAGTTATTAAACCTTTCCCACGCTCTAGATACCCCTTAGCACGTAAAGAAATATTATTTGGGGGTCCAGCCTTGGAGAAGAGTTTAGACACTATGATAAGATAAGGAACACACCCATTATAAAGAATTAACATTAGGATTCCCTTTTTAACCTGTACCTTAAAAAGTAGTGGTTAGGAAATCTACTGGAGGCAAAAGCAGTCAAGGGTAGCTTACGGTTAGGGTTAGGGTTAGGGTTAGGTTACGGCTTAGGATACGGGTTCGGGTACGGGTTCGGGTATTGCGTAGGGTATGGGTTAGAGTTAGGGGTAGTGCTGGGTTAGGGCTCGTTTTAGGGAACGGGTTAGTATTAGGTTACATGTTAGGGTTATGGTAGGGATTAGGGTTAGAGTACGCATTAGGTTTAGGGTAGGGGTTAGGGATAGGGTACGCGTTAGAGTTAGGGTAGTTATTAAGCCTATCCCACTATCTAGATACCCCTTAGCACGTAAAGGAATATTATTTGGGGGTCCAGCCATGGAGAAGATTTTGGACACTAGGATAAGATAAGGAACACACCCATTATAAAGAAATCACATTAGGATTATCTTTTTAACCTGTTCCTTAAAACACTAGTGCTTAGGAAATCTATTGGAGGCTGAAGCAGTCAAGGGTAGCATAGGGTAGGGTTAGGGTTAGGGTTAGGGTTAGGGTACGGCTTAGGTTACGGGTTCGGGTACGGCGTAGGTTATGGGTTAAGGTTAGGGTTAGGGTTAGTGTTAGGGTTAGTGCTCGGTTTAGGGTACGGGTTAAGATTAGGGTATGTGT